>NW_023641413.1:7500-10536 GCF_015228065.2 Penaeus monodon
ATAATAAAATAATCATCATCATAATAAAATAACAATAAATAAAAAACCCCAAAAACAACAAAAACAACAACAACAACAACAACAATAATAAATAATGTAATAAAAATAAAAATAATAAAAATAAAAATTATTATTTAAATTTTTATTTTATTATTAAAAAAAAAAAATTTTTATTATTTTTTTTATTATTAATTTTATTTTTTTTTATTATTTTTAAACATTATTATTATTATTATTATTTTATCATTATTAAATTTTTGTTTTTGTTGTTGTTTTGTTGTTTGTTGTTATTATTTTTTTTATTATTTTTTTATTATTACTATTATTATTATTAAAATTTTATTTTATTATTATTATTATAGTATTTTAATTTTTTTTATTTTTTATTAAATTATTATTAATTTTCATTACAATTTTTTATTTTTTTTTTATTATTATTATTATTATTGTGTTTTTTGGTTTTTGTTGTTGTTGTTTTTTTTATTGTTATTGTTATTCTTAACCCTTTTTTTTATTTTTTTTTTTTATTATTTTTAATATATTTTTTATTTCATTATTACCATTATTATTATTATCTTTTTTGTCATTTTATCATTATAAAATTTTTTTCATTTTTATTTTTGTTTTTTATTATTATTATTATTATTATTATTATTATTATTTTTATCATTATTTTGTTTTTTTTGTTTTTTGGGTTTTTGTTGGGTTTTTATTGTGTTATTATTATCATTTTTTTTATTTTTATTATTATTTTATTAAATTTTTATTATTTTAATTATTATTATTTTTTTATCATTATTTTTATTATTATCATTATTGATTATTTAATTGAAATTTTTTTTTTTATAATTATTATCATCAAATTTTTCCAAACATTAAATTTGTGTGGTTTGTAGTAAATATGGTAATAGTAAAATATAGTAGTAATAAAAACCAATCTAGGTAACAAACAGCCAAAAGTAGTAGTAGTAATAACATAAGTTTAGTAGTAGGAAAAGCAAATAGTAATAGTAAACGTAGTAGGGGGATATTTCTATAGTAGAATTTGTAGTAGTAGTAGTTGTTTAAATAGTAAATAGTTAGTAGAAAAATTTTAAATAGTAGTAGTAGTAGTAAAGTATAAATAGTAGTGTAGTATAGGGGAAAGGGGGAGGGAGGAGGAGAGGATTTTAAAAAAAAAAAAAAAATTTTTAAAAAAAAAAAAAAAAATTAAAAAAACAAAAAAAATTAAAAAAAAAGAAAAAGGAAAAAAAAAAAAAAAAAAAAAAAAAAAAAAGCAAATTAGAAAAAAAAAAAAAAAGAAAAAAAGCAAAAAAAAAAAATAAGGGAAAAAAAAAATTTAAAAAAATATTTCCGAAATTTTTTTTATAAAAATTACATTAAAAAAAAAATTTTGGGTTTAAAAAAAAAAAAAGGGGGGGAAAAAAAAAAACCCCCCATTTAAAAAAAATTTTCCCTTTTTGAAGTTCCCTTAGGTTTTTCCCCCCCTTTTTTTTTTTTTGGGACTAAATTTTTTTTTCCCTCTAAAAACCCCCTCCCCCACCCCCCACCCCCCGGCGCCCCCCCGTTTTTTCCCTCCCCCTTTTCCCCAAAACCACTATTTTTCCCACTTATCGAGTTGCGCCCACTACTGTCTATATACATTAAACAAGTTATATCTTACGCTTACACGTTTCCCGTTCTCCTAATCTTTATTTCCCTCATCATCTGTAATATCGGCTCATCCTGACCGTTAAAGATCAGTCCCGAAATGAACCTTGTTGCGCGGCGACGTAAGGGCTAAATCAGCGGGCTCGTGCAAAGGCTGTCGGTTAGACCTGTCCAGTGTTTTAACTCCCGCCCACCCCGCGAATTTACCCCTTCTGAAAAATTTGATATCTCCGGGCCCTTAATTGGAGTCTTTTTATGTTAAAACTTAACATCGGGTCACTATCTCAAAATCGATAGGAGGCATCCCCTGTAGGATATGGAGGGTTACCCAACGGCGTATAAGGATAAACAGGATACCAGGGGATAAAGTACGTCAGGAAAAGGGAAGACAGGTATATTGCACGGGGATAAACACCCCCCAGTTTCGTTTCTGCAAAACTCGAGTTTTTGCAACAATTCATTAATAAGAAACATCACGGAGTGCCCAAAATATCCCGGGGAAAAATTTCAACACAGTCCTAATAGGTTCAAATCCCGTGGGGAAAAGGGTGGTTACGGCCTCAGGCTGTCATAATCAAGGTTAATATTGGGCCAAATGAGATAGGAATCGTTGGGGTCGGAGGGGGGAAAAAGTAGAAGGGGGAGGGAGGGGAAAAGAGAGAGAGAAGAGAGAAGAGAGAGAGAGGAGAAAAAGAAGAGAGAGAGAGAGAGAGAGAGAGAGAAGAGAGAGAGAGAGGGAGGGAGGGAGGGAGAGAAGGGGGGAGGGAATGAGGGAAGATACAGAGAAGGTTTAGAACCCCCAGTTGGTATGGGCGTGCTGGGGATGCGGGTCACACTCATTGGCTAGGGTCTCTATAGCTCTGGAGATCGCAGCGTATTTTCTGGATCCGCTGAACTTGAATGTGGGAAAGTATTTGTGTTTTGTTTCATTCTCTCCCTTAATCTATCCACTCGTTTTTCTACCCGTAAAGATCGGGACAACACGTCGTCTATCTTTACGAGAGCGTCCGTAAACTATGCGATTTTTTTCAAATTTCTTTGTCTTTTTCTCTATCGTCTTGATCCACCTTACCTCTTTTTTCGACTTTGTCCAACGTCCTGAATATATCGTTATCGTCTCCCTGTATGAGGATTTTTGTGGCTCTAGCACAAGAAAAAATCCGTTTTCCCGTTTTTTGTAGAATCGTCTTTTTTTCTTTTCTATATTTTGATAGGATTATTTTGTCCTTTCGTTCTTTTTTGATGTTTTAATCTTCTCGAAATACTCTTTAACTCTTTGCTGTGAAGAAAACGCTCGTTGGATCACCCCCATAAAGTCGTTAAATTTTTTTTTTTTGCCGAGGAAAAGGAAGAAAAAAAAAATGGGGGGGAAAAGGTTTTGGGCTT
>NW_023641414.1:2500-10535 GCF_015228065.2 Penaeus monodon
CCAAAAAACAAATTTTTATTGCAGTATTCGTAGATATAGAAAAAGCCATGACATGGTGATATGGCCCGCTCAAAAAAACTTTTGAATTATGAGGAAACTTGCCTTGTTTTATTTAAAATTTCATTTCTGACAGAACTTTCTCTGTCAAATTTATTTTGTCCAGGCAAGGAAATGTGTTATCACCCTTATTTCTGTGTATGATTAACTCCCCTCGGAATCTTAAATACTCACTCTACGCCGATGATTGTGTGTGATGGCAAATCGCATTCCCCTACTGGAGGCTTCTAACGGGGGAAAGAGGAAGCCGAACATCAGCCAACTCCAGACAAGCACCCAATACCTGCTCAAAATTCTGCTTGATTTTTCGGTTAACTCTTTGACCGTAGACGAAATTGGAAAGATCCACATTGCTTAATTAAAGAATAAAGGTCAAAGAGCACTTGATTTATTACAGTGCATTTTTGTTAATAAATGGGGGGCTGATAGAAAGACTTTGCTAATGATCTATAAAGCCCTAATTAGGTCTAAAGTAGATTATGGATCGTGCATGGATCGGCATTAAACTCAAATTTCAAAAGATTGGACGCTGTACAGAATGCTTGTTGGCGTGCGTCTTGGAGCCCTGAAATGTACATTTGCAGTTGGATTATATTTCAGTACACATGCAGGGTCCCAATCTTGTACATCCGGCAACCACCTCGATGTAAACATAGCGTAAATAGTATTTTTATGAATGAGGCAAAAACCCTAGGTTTTTTTGTAACAGAGAGCGGGATTGGTTTAGAATATACATAGCCAATAATTGTATTAATATCTATTTTAGAAACGCCACAAGGCTACCCCACTCACTCATAAATATATATAATATATATATTATATTATATATAATATTTTAAAAATATATTATAATATATATATTTATATAATATATAAAATGTATATATTATATATATAATATATATTATATATACACACCACACACACACACCCACCACACACACACACAACACACACACACACACACACACACACACACACATAATATATATATATATATATATATAATATATAAAATATATATATATATATATATATATACATATATATATATAAAATCTATATATATATATATATATATATATATATATATATATAATCCTCCACAATGCCCCATTGCTCAAATCACAAACTCCATATCCTAATAACGGGGCCGTCAGTGCAACAAAAATAGACAGATCCTAAAAAAATATTTCAGAATTAAAAACATAGCATTCAACAACACCCAAATTGTTTAGCAAATGATGAAAAAAATTAAAAATAAAGCTTTTTTAAGGGAGACAAATTTAAGCCTTTTTGTAGCATCCAAAAACTTTGACACATTGTTGTATCACGGTCGCTACAAAAACGATTATCGTCGAAGTTGCAGTGACATACAAAGCCCTTATTTCTGACGACACTAGTAACTGTGAAATTTCATTCCCGACACCTCCCAGGGGCCGGTTCTCCCCCGTAAAGCAACATGCCAAGTCCTACGCTATTGCAATGGCTCGACTCCACCTCTATTCCTAAGAATCTGATTTTCTACGAAATATAAACCTGAGTTTCGCTCTTCTTAGCCATGGCCGATTATTAGTATGAGCGCAGTTTCCACTACGATAGTAGGTAGATTTGCAAGATAAATATTTTGTTCGCTAGAGCAGGACGAATTTAATGAATGTCACACGTTCATATGTATGAGAGGTATTTTTTAGGATCACAATATGGTCATAGATGTAGGAATATCTTATATATATCACATTATTATATCCCAATAATAAAACATGCATATGATATTATATATAGAAAGTATAAATATATAATATATATAAGATACATATTATATATAGAGATAGATATAGAGTATAATATATATATATACACAATTATGGATATATGCATATATATATAGATATCTATATATATATATACTAATCTATATATATATGATATATATAGTATATATATATATATACATATATATATATATATATATATAGTATAATATATATTTATCATTTCCATTCAAAGTCCATTCCTGGATTGCTCAGGACTTATGCCTTGATCATCTTTGTCTCAGAGCCATGGCTTTGGTTTTGCTGCCAGGATCTTTAGCACCTGTTCTGCAACGCCCTCAGATACAAGGTCTCGGGGGGTGGCTTTTGCAGTGCTCTTTGAAACTTTATATGTGGTTCTTTTTCTGCACTTTTGTTATGGTCGGTGTCACAACTGCGAGATTACTCAGGACCTAGGGGAACGAAGGTATCGGACCTTACATCGGCGCGGCACATAAAAGGAGCACCAGGTAAAAATTCATAAAAATTTGACCTGTGGCGCCCTTCGCAAGTGGGACCTCGCCTGCTCCGCTGGATCCTCTCCCTTCTGTTTTGTATAGATCCTGTTTATGGTAGTGTTATTTAGTGCTGTAACAGTAAAAACTATATGTTTCCTTGGTGTGATTCCGTGGACCCTGAACTGCTCAGATTCTTTTAATCGAACCCTGACAGTTGGAAACTCCTTTTTATTGGAGATACCCTGTGTCTGCTATGGAGGAGCTTCCTTCCTCTTAAGAGGTCGGGAAGCCTTTTCTCCTTTGTTCTGTCCCCAGACATGGGTGCCTGGAAGAGCAGGAACAAAGTCTGGTCAGTTGTTCATCAGCAAAGACAAAAATTTGGAAAGAAGAGTGGGAAGGAAGAATGGGGGATAGGGAGGGGAAGGTGAAAATGAAATTAGTAGAAGAAAAAGGACTGGGGCTTAACCCAGCAACACAGGGTAAAAGCTTAGGGTAAATGGTTGTATGTGGGTTCTTTGAAAGAGGAAAAGGGTGAGGGTAGCCTGCGCCATCTCGAATCTCTGTGTTCGGTGAGGGGTCTCGGGCGCGAGTCTTCCCCTCGGCCACATGAGTCTGCCCCCAGCGGGGAAGCAGGCCAACTCTCGGTTGCGTAAGGCACGAGTACCCTACGACTTGAGCGCGTGCCCACACGGAGGTCATGCACTCGCGGCGTTCTCGGGGGAAGTGGGTAGGGCGCGCGGTTCGGAACCCCGCTATAGCGAGAACAGCGCGGGATTCTCGGCTAACCGGGGAGGTCGGGATAAAGTTAAAAGTTAGGCGCATTGCGGTGTGCTCGGCACGGCTCCTCGACCGTGACTCCAGGGCTTATCCCTCGGCTAACATTGCTGTTGAAGCAGGTTTGAAGCTCGAGAGTGGTCGCTAATCAGGGGCTGGGCCATCCCATCGGTGTCATGAAGGTTCCCTTTCGCGGCGCAGGGCTTCGGAAAGGGCGCGGCCTTGGCGGCCTCGTCACGATGGGGTTAGCACCCACTGGCCATGACACTTCTTTCTCCGCTCGCATAAGCCTTCGGCAAAGGAATTATGTCCTGGCCGAGTACTAGCAGCAGTTTCATGTGCCGGAAACCGAAAACTGGTGATGTGGGGGAAGATAAAGGATGTTGGGTTCACGCTTATGGCGATGGTAAGACTAAGCGAGGGTGAGTCACCACAGCGTCAGGGACGAGGTGAAAAGTATTTTAAAAATGGCATGTAAGGGCCTGTGGCCAAGGGCGAGGTTAAATATTTATTTTAAGAATAAAGAAAAAAATGTTAAAAAACAGGAACGAGAACACAAACAAAACAAAAAGTGAACAAAACAAGGGATAGGGGTAGGGGAAAGAGAAAATGAGGATAGGAGGTGGCTCAAAGATGCGGCCAAGCCTAACAAACTGCATCCACTTCTTTGTCCCATGCCAACGAAAAAAAATCATGGACCTAACCCGGTCTCGGCCGAAAGAAAGATGGTGTCGAGTCACCAGCTTGTTGGTATGCCAAGCACGGAGTTGGGGGGGGTTGTGTTTTTTTCCGGGGGGGGGGGGGGTCTGGTTTTTTACAGACAACTACACCATTCAGATGTCAGAGAAAGCAGAGAAGCTTCATTGTGGAGTCGAGATGCTGTAATAAATTATCCCAATCTACCATATAGATCCATCTGAGTGTTATTCTGAACAAGGCTGGAGTCGACTGTTACTGTATGCTGTTTGTGTGGAGTGCAAGTGGTGGGTATGTGAGAGAGGTTTGAGTAGTATTTTGTATTAAAGCAGCGTCGTGCGTGGGGGCGCACTTTTAATCGATTAAAGCGAATGTAAGGTCTTCTTGCAAGGCGCCTTTGAATCAATATGAAAATGAATCGAACATAATATCACAGGTTAACCAGGACTGTACAGGAGGATCTGACTTGAGAGGTGTTGTAGTAGTGAAGATGTTGAGGTAAATGTTGTCATAAGGAGGAAGTTTTCGTGGTCTACAAAAAGAACTTTTGTTTATCGAGTTGTCTTGAGACGCCTCCATTTATGCTACCATCTCGAGACGGTGTCGGAGTTCGTCGTTAATGTGCTGAACGAAAACTGAAAAGCGCTTGTATCGAGTCAATAGTACAGTCGTAAGCATAGAGAGATAGTGAGGAAGTATGTGTGGGCCTGGAAGGTCGGTTATGTATAGTGTATAAAAGTGTTGGATGAGTATGGTGCCCTGATGGTAATCCGGCGCGCATTGAAATGGTGCCCTGAAAACTTGTTTTAGAATTTTAATTTTAATCTGCGGTCATCAAAAAAAAACTGAGGAGTAGCTTTGATCAAGGTGGAAAATTAAATTTGGCACACAGCTTTACTCAGGCCAGCATGGCCAGACCGTGTCGAAGGCTCGCTCAACATCTTTTGTGACAGAACCGTCTCTAGTCGTCGGGTCTTTGTTGTTGGTTTATGTAGTGATGAGGTTGGGGAGGATGTGTGGGTCCGCGCGAACGTGCGAGCGAAAGCGAATGTTTATGTGAGAGAACGTTATGTCTTATCACTAGTCGTCTTGTGTTTATGATTCTCGAAAAGTATTGGCCTAAAGTCTCGAGTAGACTAATAGGGCGGTAACTCTTGGGGTTCAGTCAGGTCTTTTGAGGCTTAGGAATGAGGGCCACTAAAGTAGTCTTAAAGGGAGAGAGAAAATAGCCGGTAGCGAGAGAAGCGTTGTAAAGGTGAGTCAAAGCTTGTATAAGGTTGTGAGGAGCCTGGAGCCTTATGAGGAAACCTCTTTATTTTTTCTTTTACTTCCTCACACGAAATGGGGCTGTGAGGTCGCAGTGTCGTCCAGCCTAATCCAGTCTGATAATGGCCTCTGGGTTAGTTTCTATCCTGTTCTCTGACTCCGGTACATTTCTTGATTCTGTCAGTGAACAGGGAGAGGAGGGTGAGGTAGAAACTAGCAGTGTTCTTCAAAATTTTTAATAAAATCCACTTGATTTGAAACTTTTGCGTTGTTGTGAATGAGGTGGGAGAAGGGGGGGACCGTACGACCTACATTCCTTTTTTGCCAAAATTCCCGTGGATGCGAAACTCTGTTGCATTCTTCTTTTTGAAAACTAAATTGTCCAATATTTCTCGGTCGTTATCAGACTATCGATGATCGTTGTCTTTTAGAAAAAATTAATTTCCCATCGACCATGAGTTAACCTGTTTTAAATTTGAAGTAAAAACGTCTTCGGAAAACAGGTCAGAGACTTTAGTCCTTTCAGATGGCTGACAGATATGCGGGTTTTATAATTAGACCTGTTGATGGTGTTCAGCTTAGTTGAGGCGATGCAGGCGAAGATGTAATTCCAATGCCCCTATTGTTTGGGAATCAAGCCCTTTCAGATTTAAAATTTCAAAGTTTTTATGAAATAATTTGGGAAATTTTATATTTACAACACTCCCGGGTTTGTTGTTTAATCCGGGAAAAAAATCGGGCCCTTTCCCTTTTTGTATTGAGGTGAATCTTTATATGTGGGTTTTGTTTCGAAAAGGTTCCACCGGTTGGTGGGTGTGTGGTGGTAGGCGTGGGGGCCTGTTCCCGGGAAAAAAGACGGGGGTTTGTATAGTAAAAATTGTTTGATTTGGAGGTAAGTTGTCCTGGTTTATATAGGCAGTGGAAAGATAATGGGGCCCTGTGGGGTGAAAAACCTGACTGCCATGAAGTCAGGGTGGATGAATGGGAGGGTGAGAAACTCATGTAGGAGTGTTTTTTGAGATACAGGACCCCATTTGCAATCCATCCCCTGATTGCCTGGATGTGTAACCATAGTGCCGAATTCTAAAACCCATTGGTGATGGATATAGAATTCAGTAGGACCCAATCTGGCGTTCTTGTTCTAAAAGTCGTAAAAATTTTACGGATCTTAAAAATGCCCTTTACATTTGCCGAACGATCGTTAGCATGCCACTCAGGGTAGACCCATTTTACCTGGGTTTACCTGCGTGCGTCCCTGATCCCGGTAGGGGTTTCCGTGATCGAGCCTCGATCAGCGGTTCCCTAAGGTCAGGGAGAGAGTCCTGCGAGCAGGACGCAGGGCGGAAGTCCTGGGAATCGGCGACCATTCCCAATCCCCCCCCGCTGGGGCCCAAGCTCCCTAAGGGGAGCCGGCAAGGGCTTCGACGTCGATCCGGAGCCGCT
This sequence comes from Penaeus monodon, assembly GCF_015228065.2. NCBI lineage: Eukaryota > Metazoa > Arthropoda > Malacostraca > Decapoda > Penaeidae > Penaeus > Penaeus monodon. The sequence continues at coordinate 9,009 of NW_023641414.1, forward strand.
ATTCCCGTCGTCAAGGATGGTGTATCCATACGATGACGACGAGGCTGCGGGGACTGGGGATCCTTTTTGTTTTTTTGGGCTGCTTGTTAGGGGGTGAGATCTGTTTGCTTTTGTGTGGTGTTTTTTTCTAGTGTTAAGTGCTTGTAAGTTTCTTTGGGTTTCGTTGTGGTGCTGGTTGCAAACGAGGTGTCTTTGTGTGGAGCAAGAGCTGTGGTTCAGTGTTTGTTCTTTTTGCGTGTCCCGTGGTGTTGTGGCTTATTCAGAATGTATAGGTGTGTCGGGCTTCGAAGATCTCTCTGGGGGCAAAATGCTGGGGAAACGTTTTTCTGTAGATGATAGGACAAGTTTGCAATTCTGCATTGTATTTTGCAGTGATAGAGCTACGTAAATGGGTTGTATTTTTGGGGTTTTTGTTAGGCTAAAGTGTTTGAATTGGGGAGGGTGGGGCAGAGTTTTCCTGAGGTAGATGCAGGTGTCTGGTGTGCATTGAAGCATTGTGTAACGGCTGTTTGTGTTGAGGGGCAGTGTTTTTTTTTTTTAATCGAGTCGTTTTGCTTTCGTGTTTTTTTTGTATGAGGCAGGATCCACTAATGCAACTTGCGACCCCTCGCAGTTGCAGTATTATGGTCTTCCCTTTCATTTGGCGAAGGAAGTGACCTTTTCCACCGCAAGAGAGCATCTCTGGGTGGGTGCATGTCTTTTGTTTGATCGTAAGGTAGCATTTTAAGCATTGTTCAGTAGAATGAAGCACTCTGGGTTCTATTTTGGTTGGGACGATGAAATTAACTCTGACCCCGGACAAGTTGGTGCAGAGCACTCTTGAGATTCGAACTCGGGAGTTTTGTATACGTCAAGGAAAGTTACACCGTTCTTGGCGGAAACTTCCTGGCTGATAGACTCACACGATCGTGGGCGCATCGTCCTGTCGTTTTCTTTTGCCACGACCGTGATCTTTTAGTTTCCTATGGCCTTCGGTCGAGAGGAATGAGGTCAGGTGTTCAGGTTTGGCCACTGTCACTTTGAAGCCATTATATTTAAAAGGGAAAATCCTTCTGGAGCACCTACAAGAGATGGGCTCCAGTATGAATTTTGCAGCCCATGGGGCATGCCATACGTGGGTGATGTGAAGACAAGGTTCCGTCTGCGGAGCTATAAGACAGAACGGTAAGGGGGGTTGAAAGGGGTCGAAAAGGGGGGGGCTCCTACCTGCCTTTTTTTAAAAAATTTCTAGTGGCAGTCATAAAAAATTTTGCCCGACCATCCCTACAAAAAAGTGGGAATCGCTTTGCCCTTAAAGGGGGCCGGTAAGGCCCCCCGACACACCCTCCCCTGCGGAGGTAAAGGTCTGCCCAGCCGAGCCCAGCTCGAAATGGGGGCCAGGTTTTATTCATCAAACGAGTTATCCTAATGCCTGGAAAAAAAAAAAAATGCGGGTTAAAGGGCCCAAAAAGATTACCAAAACCCACCGTAGGGGTAATCGCCCGAAAGCGAAAAATTAGAAACCGGCCCCCGGGGCAACCCCCCCGG
>NW_023641417.1:0-2500 GCF_015228065.2 Penaeus monodon
AAAAAGAAAAAAAAAAGAAAAAAAAAAAGAATGGGGAAAAGGGAGAAAAGGGGGGGAAAAAAAAAACCCCCGGTTTTTCGTCGCTGCCCTGTGTAAATTTCTTCTTTGGGCCCGTCTCCATTTCTATACTGTGCCTTTTTTGTTTCGACAATCATAAACCCCTTGAGAGCGCAAAAATTTTGGTCACCCTTGGGTTGGCGATACGCTGTGGCGGAGGCCCTTTAAATCTGGCTTGTGTGGGGCAAACGTTGTCTGCCCTCCCTGACTGACGGAGCGTGACTTGTGTTACCCGGAGTGTGCTGGGGGGAAGGAGGGATCATGGTGCTTTTTATCGTTATTGATCTAAATGAATACTTATCTACTGTTTCTTTTAATGGGGAAAATGTTTTTTGTTGCTTTATTTAGTGTGGTGTGTGCGGAACTGTATAGGTGGCCGCACATCTGCGAACACTAGAAAATCTACTGGCCTACGCTGTTGAGCCTTCGTTGTAACCCGCATGCATTTTTTTTAATTCTCCATTTGCCTTTAAGTCAGTACGAAGTTCTGAATAAATCGCTTCATTCTGCCACTATAAGGCGGCTAGAAGGCAGTGAGTAATTTTCCAAATTTCCCATAACAACCGATCTGCCTTTTCCCTTTGACTAAAAATTGCTCTTTTACTAAACTTACATTTTTTTTTCCCCAAACCATCCCAACATTCTTCAGACCTACGCAGTATTTTTTTTTTCGTTGTTGCATACATCACATCACATACAATATACACACCACCAAACAACACATGAAGAAAGTAACCGGGGGGGGCTCTGGGTGCTGATGTCTTAAATTTAGCGGGGCGAACCAAACCCCCGGGGCGAAATCACATGGCGCGGGGGCTTGAAAAACCCCTTTTTCCTTAATTGTATACCGCTTTTTCATAGTACCATGTGCCTTGGGGTTTTGCCACTCACGCCCTACAGTGCTCTCCTTTCCTTTGGGTTACTCGCTAAGGATTCCAGAAACATTTCTGCGTACTGGAATTAGGGTATTATTTGATAAATAGATATAAAACATAGTCTTGCTCTCGCGTCGATTTGTTGATACAGCTCTCCGACTTGGGCCGTATTAACATAAAAACTCTGGGGAAATGTCAAATGTTTAAAAAAGGCTGTCAAAAAACGGCGCTGATAATGCAGATATTTTCCATTTTTGGGAGAAAAAACGTTGTCCGGGAAAATAAACTAAAAAGTGTTAGCAAAGTTTACATTTTTTCCAAACGACTATAAAATGATAATCGCCAGCTCTTTGAGAGATTTTTTGTCTTGCAAAGGGCATCTGTGCATCTCCGTTTGAGTGCATTTTGTCCGATGCTTCCCCGGTGTATCTTGCAGCTCCCTTGTACGTTTTGTCGTCTCCCCTTGTATGGGCGTTTGCGGTCTTCAGTTTTGGGTTCCATCTTCTCCGTTTGTGTGTCTGCCATGTGTTTTTTTTTTTGTTTTACATGTGAGCAATATAGTATCCTTCTATATTATGTCTTTGTCTGCTCCCATGTATTATCCGCCGGGTGCACGTGTGTGGTGCTGTTTGTTTCTCTTTTTCGCGTGTTTCTTCAGCGTAAATTTTCCCCTTCTTCCACAACACAATAAACCGTTTTTAATATTTCCCTTAAAAAAAACTAGGGTCTTTTTTTGCATCTGCTTTTTTTTTTAAACCAAAAATTTTCCCCCCTCTAATATTCACACCTCCTTTCCCTCTTCCCAATGCACCCCCTTTTCTTTTTCATTTTTAATTTGTTTATCTATTTTTTGGTCTCCATTTTTCTCAAAATTTTTCTTTCACCTTCGTAAGTGCCCGGCTCTCCCCTATTTTGCGGAAAAAGACTCGGAAAACCTTTTGGCTTTTCATCAGCGGTCACTTTAAAGCCCTTTGTCTGTTTTTCGCCGTTTTCGATTGTGTTTTTTTTTATCTGTCTATGGAAAACCAGCACATTTATCCGATGATGACCCCTGTTTTTAAAAAAATATCAGATAGCAGATGATAAAAGTATAGACAAAAAATAGATCTTAGATAACAGATAGATGGGTATATAGATAGATATAGATCATAGTATAGTTTAAGTAGGGGTTTATAGAAAAAATCATAGAGATAAATAGACGGATAGATATAAATATGCACGTATATGTACGCACACACACACACACACCCACACCACCACCACACACGCCACGCACACGCACACACACACACACACACACACACCACACACACACACACACATACATACACATACACACCACGCGCACACTAAACCACATACACACGCACGCGCACGCACCAAACCACACACTGTGTGTGTGAACACAAACACAGAAAAAATTAGAAATGAAAATCGTCGTAACGATTCAACTCTTCCGAATTTTCTCAGACGAATAGAGCTGATTTTATTAGAAAATTGCCTAATTTCAAAATTGAGTGCTATAAAAGGGCTTGGATGACCTTACTTCGCGTTAGTAAGCAAAACCC
>NW_023641417.1:5000-10531 GCF_015228065.2 Penaeus monodon
TCAATTATTAAATTTTTATTTTTATTATTTTTATTATTTTTATTATTATTATATTATTACTATTATCATTTTTATTATTATCATTATTATTATTATTATTATTTATTTTTATCATCATCATTCTATTATTTTATTTCAAAATTTTAATATTATTACTGTTATTTATTTTTTACAACATTTCCATGATTATTTTCATTATTATAATTATCATTATTTTATCATCTCTCATTATTATAATTAATATCCCCCATTTTTTACTTCTATTACCATTTTTATTTTTATTTTTACAGTAAACATGTCATTTTTTACCATGGTTATTTTAGACAACACTATGTTTACAATAGCAAATGTTGTAGAATTGCTACTATCCTATTTTCAGGGGATTTTTATTATGATCGTTGTTACGCTAGGTCCCCCTTTCCCATTTTTTAGCAGTAAAACCAGTAGATAAGGGTGATGAAGGTGACAGCTGCAGTAATATTGAAAATAGCAGGAAAGGTAAGAAAATAAAAAGTCTTAAACGATAGTAAGGGGTCTGTATTTTTTTTTTTTTTGTGGTTTTTATGACGGGTAATAGCTTCATAAACTCAGTGCAGTAAGGGAGTTACGTAGCCCTAAAGTAATAATTATACGACTGCCTTTAGTTGAGAAACATTTCCCGTTGTCAATGCCTATTACAGTTTAGGAGTGGGAGCAATATTAAATATTAGCACGGTAAAATAAGAATTGGGGGTGCTTATCAAGCAGCTATTGTAAAAAGAAAGATTGGTCTTTCCGCATTCTGTTATTATGTGTATATAGAAAATATTTATATTTGATGGCTCAAAAAGTGATATCTTAAAAAGATTTTGGGAAGTCATTAAACCGATCAGGCAAGCTCTTAACCCCTTAGTGCGGTATTATAAATCCTCGGGTCTAGATCGGGGGGTTGTGGCAACCGTCCAGCCGCTTGTGCGCGGGGGTCCGCTAATGTAGCGGAACTTCTCGCTCGAGGGCCCCTAACGCGTGCGAGCTATAACATCCCGGGGAGATCAAGCGGTTTATTATGAACACTATGAAAAATATACTAGTGTATTTACAATGTTTTTTTTATTTGACAAAACATGTGTAAGGCTTTTAGAATTGGGTTTTCCAAATCATCCTTTAAAAGAAAGGGTGTTTTTTGAATATAGGGGTTTTAATTTAAATAAAAATTTGGGGTAAATTTAAAAGCTATACAAGTGGTTTTATGTCGTTTCAAACCAAAAGGACAACCTGGCGGAAAATATTTTTCTTGGGCCCTTTTTAAGCAATCTAAATGTCCCTTTACGAGAGCCTTTTTCGCACTGGGGGAACTGAATGGCTTGGATAAAACTTTTGATAACAGGTGTTTAGGAAACGAAATCAAAGTTTGGGGAAAATTACAATCACAAATGGAGGAAAGGAATGAGATGGAGAAAAATTGGGATTGATGAACTTGATCGAGAGATACAGAATGATAGATGCTGCAAATGAAAACCTTACACCCTCATAAACAATATCTCACAAGAGTAAGGTTATCCCATTTTAAAACCGAACATTAAATCGGGACTTTTTAAGGGGCAGGACTTGATGCAAAAGATTAGTAAAGAACTTAACCCTCGCCCCAGTGTTATTAAAGAGCCAACATGCCTTGTGATGGTTTAGTTTTGGGAGCAACTTTTCCCCTGTGCCAAGTATGGTCTCATACTCAACTTATGACGACCCCCACCACATGACGTCCTCGCTCGATGTCAGTCATTTTTTTTTAATAAAAATTCTTTCTGTTTCCTGAGTGCATATTTTTCGGTGACTTTGCCGAGGGGTTATTAATTGTTGTTTTTTTTTTAAATTTTTCGTATGCAAAAATTCACGGGTGAAGTGGAATATGCAGATTTTAAAGGTTTTATTTTTCTAGCTTAAAAAAGTCCCGCTTAAGAGCCATCAACGGCGCGCCCCGAGAGGTCAAATTGGATCATTCCCCCCGAAACCTTAGACGAAAATATCTCAAATTCCGGTCCAGTCGAACAAATGACTCCCTTTCTGCTCTGTATTGGATATGGTTTTTTTTAGATGATCACGATTGGTGTCCCTTTTTAATGATGTTTGTTTTTCGGGATTTAGTGTTTGATTTTGACAGACGGAAGAACTAAATGATTTCCTTGCGATAAAAAAAAAAAGCAATAAATGACCGTAATATTTGTTCAAAATTTCCAAGAATACGAAAATAGAAACAATTTCCCAAATATTTTTGAAATTGAAACAATTCAAACCAGAAAAAAAAACAAAAAAATCTTTGTTACAATTTCAAAACTTCGAGAACCAAAAATCTCCAAATTTCAGGATACGGGAATAAAGAGCAGTCTTACGTAAGTCTCTCGCGCTGATTGTTTTCCCCTTGTGCACAAAGAATTTGAAAGCACGATGAAAAAAAGAAAGGAAAGGAAAGTAAACAGCAAAAAAATCCATGATCAAATTATATAATCCACTTGCAACCCTTTCTTTCGGATAAAGTGTATGAAAGGGAAATGGCAGAAAAAACCATCGATCCGTCCGTGTGTAATTCGGGTCCCCTGTGTGGGTTTTCCGTTGAAATCTCTCTGTCTGTAGGCTGTTTGTCTGTTATAGGGTATCATGTTAAAATGAATGATAATTTTTTTTTTCTTCTCATCTGTTTTTCTCTCCTCTCCCCTACTCCTTTTTCTTTCTTTTCCTCTCCTCTCTCTCTCCTCTTCTCTCTCTCTCTCTCTCTCTCTCTTCTTCTCTCTCTCTCACTCTCTCTCTCTTTCTCTCTCTCTCTCTCCTTTTCTCTCTCTCTCCTCTAACTATCTATCTATCTCTTTTTTCTCTCCTTTTCCCCCCTCACCTCCCCTCTTTTTTAAAACCTACACCTGCAGTAAGAATTCATGTGAAGGTGTAGAAATGGAATTAAATTCCCTTTAAAAAATATGATGTAAATGCGCCTTCGAAGAATCACTCTTCGCAATTAATTATATATCCGATACGTACATATACACAAATGACATAAAATTTTATACATACATACATACGATCACACCGAAAACACAAATACACACACACACACACACATACACACACAACAACATAACATAACTCACCACGAACACACACCACATACACACAACACACCACCCCACTAAAACACACACCCCCAAAACCCCCCACACACAGACCCCAAAACCCCACACACACACAACAAACACCCCCCAAACCACAACAACACAAAAAACCCACAATACATAATACATACATAATACACCGCACACACACACACACGCACACACATACACACACACACACACACACACACACAAAACACACCCCACCCCAACAACCAACAAGCACAACACAAGCACAACACACAAACAAACATTCATATTTTGGGGGTGAATATATATATATATATATATATTATATATATATATATATATATATAAAATTTTTATATATATATAATATTATATAAAATATATTATATATTATATTATATATAATAAAATTATGTGTGTGTGTGTGTGTGTATGTTGGTGTTGTAGTTGTGTGTGTGTGTGTGTTGGTGTGTGCGCGCGTGTGTGGGGGGTGTGTGGATTTTACATAGGAAGGGCACCCAAATCAGAAAAGGCTGTACTGCAAAGACCTTCATAAAAATTTTGGGAGAGGCCTAGATCCTGTAGGGGAATAAATGGCTGTTGAACAAAAAAAATAAACGAACAATATAAAAATATTTTGGCCGCAGGGCCGAGTGGTTAAGCATCGGATAAGACTGTCACGGCGGCAATCTATTCGAGGGGTTTGGTCACCCCCCCTTTGGGCAAGGGAAATTCATGTTACCTACCTAGCCCCTGGGTGGGCAGCCAGCCAAGTCAGTGCGGGTAAATAGGATGGGACTCGATAAAAACATGGGCGGAAGGCAACGGCAAACCACCCCCCTAAAAATTTCAAGAAAATCATGGAAATCCATGATCGCCACGCCCTTGTAGGACAGGGGGACTTTAAAAAAATTGTACAAAACACACACCACACACACCACACCCACACACACACCCCCACACCACACACATATAATTTTTATATATATATATATAATATATATATATATATATATTATAATAAAATATATTTATATATATATATATATTTATATATATATATATATAAAATATATATATTAATAAAAATATTATATATATATATATAATTATATTATATTACATATGTTTTTATGTATACCAACAAAAACACAACATATATTATGTTTTGTATATATATTTTAAAATTTTATTATATATTATATAAAATTTTTATAAAAATATAATATGAAAACACACACATACCACACACACAAAAAGTGTGCATGTGTGTGTGTGTGTGTATGTTTGCGTGTGTGTAAAATAATATAATAAAATTTTAATATATATAAAATATATATATATATATTATATATATTTGGAGGATAAAGCAAGAAACCATGCAAGGTACAGTGGGGTGCCACTATCTATCTACGTAAGGGCCACCAACTTTATCAAACCCGTGCGTGCTAAACCCCCGCGCGCGGATGAATAAGAGAATGTTACCAAAAGGAAAACACCACCTCTCCGTGAAAAGGAACTGGGACCCTACCACGTACTCACTCCCCAAACATCACAACATGAAAAAAACAATTAAGTTCTACTGTGACCACGGCGGCTAAAAATGAAACCCACCATTAAAAAATTATGTGGTGTGTGGTGGGTGTGTTGAGAGAGGAAATATACGCACACACAACAAACAAACAATAAAAACAAACAAACAACACAAACATAAACACAACCCACACACACAACCACATAATATATATATATAATATATATATATATATATAATATATTATATATATATATTATATTTGTATACTATAACACATATATGTATACGTATATCCGTCTTCCTTCTCTGATTTTACCTTCCACACCGAATGTTTCGAGATAAGGATCTCATCAAAAACATTAAAGGTTTTTATCCTGATGTTTAGGGTAATGGCCCGAACGAAAAGGGAAAAAAAAAAGAAAGAAATACAAAGAAGGTTTTAAAGTGTTGTCATGTCTTATCAATTACTTATTTCATATCATACATATATTTCATTATTAAAATTTTTTTTATATATATTATATTATATATATTATATATTATATATAACCACACACACACACCACACACACACACACAAACACACACACACACAAACACACACATATTATATTAATATATATATATATATATATATATATAATATAATATTTGTTGTAATTTTATTGTATTCATTGTATACAATTAAGTATATAGATTTTTTATGTAATATTTTGTTTTTGTATTATTTATGTAATAAATTTATGGGGGGAAATGTTTTTTCCCTTTTATTTTTTTTTTTTCATTTTTTTTTTTTGAAAAAAGTTTTTTGGGGGGGGAAGTTAAAATAATTTAAAAAAATTTTATTTAAAATTTTTTATATTTTTTTTTTTTTTTAAAAAATTTTT
>NW_023641418.1:7500-10531 GCF_015228065.2 Penaeus monodon
TCTTGTGTAGTAAAACAGGTTCATGTAGTCCCGGTGTAATGAAAGAGGTGGTTCTCCACTCTCAGCATACAAGGACTCCGCAGGTGAAGACCTGAAAGCCCCGGTATAGATTCTGAGAGCTTCATTATGAACTGAGTCCAACATCTGGAGCACAGTGGGAGTTGCAGATGATAAGCCTCACATTCATAGTCAAAGTTTATTACAATAAGCGTCACAAAAAGCATTGTGAGGTCTCCATCCCAAGATAAATTAAAAACCTGCAAATACTAGCACTTTTATAGCCTAACTTTTAACTGTTTGATGTGAGCCACCATGTAAGCCTTGAGTCAAAAATTACTTGTGACAAAATTCAGTAGGTTTTGTTCCTAAATAGAGGTAAAAATGGAACTTTCCTCGTTTGTGGAAATGTATAGCCATGGTCTTGGTTGGGGAAATTTGAACCATGGTATGTTGCCCACTGTACAACCTGATTTATTGTAGTCTGCATGAGTCCTTGCACATGCTGTAAGTTTCCTCCTGAGCAGTACAATATAAAGTCATCCACATACAGATTATATGAGACAGCAATTGGAACGACCTCTACAATGTCATTTATAGCAATGGCAAACAGGGTCACACTTATAGACACTCCCTTGTGGGCCCCCTTCCAACTGATCTTCCAGATTAGAAAAACTGTTTCCCCCGAACTCTAAACTTCCTGTTAGCAGAACTTTGTATGAAGGTAGGTAATGCTCTTCTTACACCAACGGCATACAGCTTCATGAGTATGTCATGCTTCCAAGGAGTATCATAAGCCTTTTCAAGGTCAAAGAAGATGTGATATTGCTGTGTAAAGGAATCCTGTAGAGCAGTGTCCATCCTCACAAGTGCATCTGTGGTCGATCTCATCTTCTAAACCCATACTGATATGGGGTCAGCACGTTTTCCTTTTCTAGCAGCCATGTCAACCTGAAATTTACCATTTTCTCCTTTAGTTTGCAGATGTAGCTGGTGAGAGAAACTGGTCTGTAATTTCCTGGTGTGGAAGCATCCTCGCCAGTTTTAGGGACAGGAATAATTATAGCTTCTTTCCATGCAGATGGTACTGTGCCTTCCCTTAGATCCTATTGAATGGGTCCAACAGGAACTTTTGGGAGCTCTCCGGTAAGGAGATATCATTTGGTATGGAATATCATCACTTTCTGTGGCAGTCCATCTTCTTGTGCAAAAATGGCAAGTTGTATGGAAGTTCTGCTGCAGTCCTACTAAAGAACGATACTGGGTTTTGTTCCTGCTCAGCCCAAAGAGTGGAGAATCGGGTAATGGAAGAGGTTCCAAAGGAGATCTCTGCCAGGGATTTGGCTAGCTCATTTGCAACATCTTTTTTGTCTGTGAGGATTATGTTATCTATCTTCCAAGCAGGTGGTGACATGGATGTGCTCTTTCCAGCAATCTTAAGCACCTTGTCACATACCCATGCTAAAGGGGTCCCAGAGTTAAGCGGGGAGACATACTGTCTACAAGACGTCTGTCTAACCTGCCTGGCCTTGGCTCGGGTCTTTTATAACGATCAAGTTTACATCACTAGGGCGTTGTTTTAGCCACCTTAATGCAGCTTTACTTGCTCTGACAGGCATTCATCAGACCACCATGGTACTGGAGGCCAATGGTACTACCCACTATTTTTGCGAATGGATGCTTCTGCTGCAAGCTGAATTCGTGATATGAAGTGATTAACAGCATCTTGAACACACAGGAAGTATATTTACAGATCCTTGCAATACTTCAGTTTCCAGTTTGCATGTTCTAGTTGCCATCTCTGCACTCCATTGGCTGGGATACCATTAACCTCCAAAAGTATAGGAAAGTTGTTACTTCCATGTAAGTCTTCCATGACCTGCTAAGTGAGATTCAAATGTGAATCAGGTGAACCAAATGACAGGGCAGTACTGGAGAATGTTCCAATTTGAATTTGGAAATGTGTGTCACTGTTCGGTAAAACTGCATTTACTGTTGAGAACAAAGACTCCAAGGTCCTTCCTCAAGGGTTGCACAGAGATGTTGTCAGGCATTGAAATCTTCCAAGAGTAGAAATGGATGGAGGCAACTGACCAAGTAGAGATTATGTGGAGGAAGGTAGATGGATGCAACAGTGTAAAGTTGTGCAGTGTTGTCTACAGTTAGGATGGCCTAGAATGGAATACCCTGATGTACCATCACTGATATTCCTCCATGAGGTTCATTACCAAAGGAAACATAATGGGCTTGAACTAGGAATCCTCTCAGGGAAATCGGATGATTTTCCCTGGTCATAATCTCTTTTAGGCATATACACACTGGATTACATGAAACTATCAGATGTTGCAGTTCTTCCCATTTTGCATGAATTCCCTAACCCTTTTGAAGGGTTGAACTAGTTTCCACAGGTTTCCTTTGGACAGGCTCAGGATTTCTTTGCCTGGGTAAAAGATGGACCTGAGCCTTTGGTTCAGGAGGCCCTGTGTATGTGGTCGCAGCTGGTGCTGTCACCACTGAGGCGTCTGGAGCCCTGCCTGATGGCTCCTAAGACCCCACTTTGGGAGGAGTCTTTTGAACAGGCCTAGGATTCCTTTACCTGGGCAAAGGGTGTACATGAGCCTTTGCTTCAGGAGCCCTGTGGATGTGGTGGCAGCTGGAGCTGTCACCGTTGAGGCCTCTGGAGTCCTTATTTTCGGAGGAGGGGTCTCCTCAATAGACCCCTCACTCCTACTCCCCCCTAACGCCCCTAAGCCCTTGAGGGCTTAGGGGCCTGAGGTCCCAATTATCTGGTGAGCTGGACCAGGGGGCTACCCATACTGGAGGTTTCAACAGTGAGGGATAAGACAAAATGGCTTCCAGGTGCACCAAGACCTATGGGAGGGGACGATGCACCCAACCCTGGTTCATTCCATCTTGGACCAGGGAAACTCTTCCATGTGTGTTTGACGTGCATGGCATCCCGTATTACTAGGGACAAGTCTTGGAGGTTGAACATGCTGCACGGTCCCTATGATCTGGTAGCCGTGAGTGATAA
>NW_023641419.1:5000-10530 GCF_015228065.2 Penaeus monodon
ACACACACACACACACACCACACCACACACTCACACAACATACCCACACAAACACCCCAAAACCCCACACACACACACACACACCACAAAAACCACACACATATAATATCTATATAATATATAATATTTTAATTAATATAAAATTATATAAAACCCCATACTTTACATATATATATATATTTATATATTTATTATATATATATATATATATTTAATATTGTATATATACATTTTATATACAAATATAAGTATTTTTTAATAAATATATAGCATAAAATAACATACACATTAAATTTTTATTTAAAAATACTTATATATAAGTACATATATATATATATATATTATTTTTAATAATTAATATGATATATACACACACACACACACACAAATAATATATAATTATATATATATATATATGTTTATATAATAAATAAAATATATATATATAATATATATATATTTTAATATAAATTAAAATATATATATACACACGTAATATACTATATATTCAATTGTTAAGATAATAAAAAAATAAATATTATATATATATATTATAATGATATTATGTATTTAATATTATGGATATAAATATTATTTTTTAAAAAAATATCTGTATATACATTTTCAAGGGTGAATGTCCACGTTTGTATAATATATAATATATATATATATATATTATATATATATATTATTTATATATATACTATATATACAGATTATAAGATCTAGATCTAGATTTAGATCTAGTTGATATAGATGTAGCCCAAAGATACGCCCCCACACACAAAACATACACATACAATACACATACCCCCCCACACACACACACACACACACACACACACACCCCATATATCTTCTTTTAAGGGTTTGGGTTTCATGTCTGAGACCCCGTGGTCACGCTGATATAATTGTTTTTTCATGTTGTGTGCTCTTGTAGTGAGTAACGTGGTAGGGCCCCCCTTCCCTTTCCACGGAGAGTGCCAGGTTCCCTTTTTTTGGGTAACATTCTCTTTTTTTTATCCGGGTTTGGGCCCAGCACTGCCCCGGGTGGCCTGGCAACCCAGTGGCAGGTAAGCATCGGTTGAAGTTCCTTGCCCACGGCAATAACGCGCCGGCTGGGACTCGAAACCCCCGAACTCAGATTGCCCTCGTGACAGTCTTGGTCCGGCCTAACCATTTGACACCCCGGCCCTCCTAAAAATACAACTATATATATATATATTATATATATATTATATTATATAATATATATATATTATTTAAAAATATTATTATATTATTTTAATATTATAATATATATAAATATACAAAATATATATACAATATATATATATATAAATAATATATATATATATTAATAATAATATATATATAATATATTATATTGGTGTGTGTGTGGTGTGTGTGTGTGGGTGTGTGTGGGTGTTTTGGCCTTGTGTGTGTGTGTGTGTGTATGTATACATGCATATATGATATGTTTAAAAATAATACATACACAATATAGTCTATCTCTCTCTCCTCTCTCTCTCTCTCTCTCTTCCTCTCTCTCTCTCTCTCTCTCTTCATATATATATATATATATATTATAATATATTATAATAATATATATGCATAATAGAATAAAAACACACAACACACACACACACACACACAACCCCAACACACACCCACACACACCACACACGCACACACACACACATATTACACATACACAGCATATATATATGTATTACATATAATGTATAATATATATATAAAATATATATATTATAAAAAATATAATAATATATATATATATTAAAATATATTGTATATATAATATTATTATATAATAAAATTTTAAAATATATAATATTCATACAAACATTATTTTTTATAATATATATATTTTTTATAAAAATATTATATACATGATTTTGATATGTTCTATGTATTTAAATGTATTAAATATATATAATTATATATTTATACATAATATATATATAATATATATAATATATATATTTTTATAATAATTTATATATATATATACACAAGATAGGCAATAAAAATTTTAATAAAATAAATATAAAAATATAATATTATTAAATAAATTTTTAAGTATATATAAAATATTTAATATAAAATATATATAAATAAAATAATTATATATATATAAAGAATATAAAGAAAAAAATATAAAATAAAAAAAACAATATAAATAACACATATATATATATAATATAAAAATATATATAAAAATATATATATATATATATATTAATAATATATATTAATAATTTATTTTTAAATTATATTATATTTATAAAATTACATAAATATATTTATATAAACAAATATATATATATATTTATATAATATTATAATAATAATATATTTTATTTGTGTGTGTGTGTGTGTGTGGTGTGTGTGTGTGTGTTTTGTGTGTGGGTGTGTGTGTGTGGGGTGGGTGTCTTTGTGTGTGGTTGGTGTGTGTGTGTATACATATATTTATACCAAAACACACAACTATATATATAATTATATATATTATATATAATATATATATCCATTTTTTTTATACTTTTTGCATTTTAAAATGAACACACCAACACACACCACACACACACACACACACTCACGGACACACACACACACACACACACACACACACACACACACACACAACACACACACCACAACCCCAACCCCACACACACACAATATAATATATATAATATATATATATGTATATTGTAAAATATATATAATAATTTATATAAATATATATATATTTTATATATATATGTATACATATATATATTTTATATATAAAATATATTATATCTAATAAATTTATATAATTATTTTATTATTAAATTTTATCTATATCTTTTTATTATTTTATAATATTTATATCTATATATTTAAAAAATATTATTTTAAAACTACATTACCACACCATACACACCCACACACCACACCCCCCCCACCCCACCCCCCCCCCCCCACCCCCCCACCAATTATATATATATATATATATATTTTATATATATATAATTATTTATTAAAATTTTATATATTATATTACTATAAAACATATAAATATTATATATAAAAACTATATATATCACACACACACAAATATATATATTTATATATAATGTATATATAATTATAAAATATACTATATATATTTTATTATTTTACACATACATATACACACCAATAACACACACACACACACACACACACACACACACACACACACACACACACACACACACAAATATATATATATATTATATATTATAATAATATATATTTATATATATATATAATATATTATAACATTATATATCTTATATATATTATATATATATATATTATATATAATATATTATTATTATAATTATTAAAAACACAAACACATACACACACACACAAAAAACACCACACAACCACACACACACACACACACAAATATATATAATATATTTTATATATATATTATTAATAATATATATATATTATATAATATATATATATACACACACACATATTTAAAAACACAAATGAATATTATATATATATATATATATATATATAATATAATATAATAAATATATATTATAATTTTTATATAATTGTTTTTTTATATATATATATATATATATTAAAATATATTATATTATATATAATATATATATAATATATATAAATATTTTATATATGTGTATATATATTAATATATAATTTAAAAAAATATAATATATTTATATATATATATATATTATTTTATATTATTTGTGTGTGTGTGTGTGTTGTGTGTGTGTGTGTTGTGTGGTGGTGTATACACAACAAACACAACACACATAAAGTGTAGAAATGTATGTGTTTATATATATATATATATATTTTATATATATATATATATATTATATATATATATACTTATATAAATATATATACATATAATATATATAATTATATTAAAATATACCAATATATATACATATGCATCATAATATTATATATATATATATTTTAAAATTATATATATAATTATATATATATATACTGTATATATACACATATACATATACATATATAGTGAATATTAACACACACACAACACACACACAAACACACACACCACACACACACACACACAGACACACCCCAACACACAGCCCACACACAACACACGCACACACACACACACAACACACACACAAAAGAAACACACACACACACACAAATATATATATATATATATATATATATAATATATATATATATATATAAAATATATATATACACCACACATTTTATTATATATATATATATTATATATATATATATATATATATATATATATAATATTCTTTTTTATACGGTAGGTATCTTTGAACCGCCGTGGTCACAGCATGATACTTGTGTTTTTCATCTTGTGATGCTCTTGGAGTGAGTACGTGGTAGGGTCCCCGTTCCTTTCCACGGGGAGGGCGGTGTTACCTTTTAGGTAATCATTCTCTCTATCTATCCGGGCTTGGGACCAGCACTGACTTGGGCTGGCTTGACCACCAGTAAAATATATATATATATAATATATAATATTAATATAGAATATAAAAAATAAAAAATAAATAAAAAATAAATATTAATATAATAAGAATATATGTGTGTGTGTGTGTGGTGTGGTGTAGGGGTGTGGTGTGTGTGGTGTGTGTGTGTGTGTGTGCGTGTGGGGGTGTGGGGGGGTGTGTGGTGTATGTAACATGTATATATGTATATGTGTATATATATATACATACACACATATAGTCCTATCTATCTAATCTATCTATCTCTCTCTCTCCCTCTCTCTCTCTCTCTCTCTCTCTCTCTCTCTCTCTCTCTCTCTCTATATATATATATATATATATATATTATATATATATATATAATTTTATATATATATATGAATTATACGAATAAACACACACACACAAACACACACACACACACACACCACACACACACACACACACACACACACACACGCAAAACACACATAATACACATACACACGCATATATATATGTATAACATTAATGTAATTATATAATAAGAAAAAAATAAAAAAAGATACAACAACAAACACATAAAACAACATATAGAAAAAAAGAAAAAAATAAAAAAAAATAATAAAAAAGTAAAAAAAAAAAAATAATAAAATATATAAAAAATTATATAAATAAAATTTTTAAATAACAGAAGGATAGGTACAGGAAAATGGAAAAAGAAAAAAAAAAAAATGAATAACAAAAATAAAAAATATAAATAATAAAATATCATATAAAATATAATTAAAAATAAAACACACACAGGGAAGACAACAAAAAAGAATAATAAAAAAAAAAATATATATAATATATATATATAATATATCATATATATATATATATATATATAAATTTTATAAAAGAATGAATATAATAATATATATAAAGATGTAAATAAATATATATATATATATATTATATATATATATATATAGATATAT
>NW_023641420.1:7500-10529 GCF_015228065.2 Penaeus monodon
AACAAAATAGAATTATCCCATTGTACAAAATAAAATTATCCAATCTTATATTGGGGCCACCTACTCGCGCCTGCCTCGAGGCGCCTTAAAGGGGGAACCCAACTTGGCGGTCGTTCGCTTGGCGTTGTCCTGGTTAAAATTTCGGGGTGCTGTCCATGTTGCCCCATCCCTGGTCCGGGTGTAATCTGCTCTTTCTCGATTTTCACACGTCTCAAAAAGTCTGACAGGTCCTCCTTGACTTCGATTCGTCCTGACCTCCTCGTAGTCCGGGCCAGGCCTAACTCGTGGGCGTCCTCGTCCACACGTCCTCACAGATCTCGTCCGGGTCCTTTCGCGTCCACCGTCCTCGTAATTTCACCCGGGTCTCGGGCGGGGGGCGGGGGGATCTCGGGGCGGCGATATCGCGCTACGAGCTCCGGGAGTTGCCGGATCTGCAGGCGTCCGCCAGCAAGTTTTTGGGGGGACTGGTACTTGCGGCAAAGGTTCTGGTTCGCTGGATTTAGGGGAGTCTGGCGGGAAAACCCTTTTTTGACGAAAAACCCGGGCCCGGGGGCCTAGGGCGATCTTCGATGTCGTCCTTTCAAGCTCCAAAGGGTCCCCCTTTCGGTGCGGTCGGTCTGACTGCAATGTAAAGTGGGGAGCCAATCATACAGAAAGGGCCAGGTAAGAAAAAAGAAAGGCAACAGAGAAGAGGGGGGAATTCCCACTGGGGCCGGTTTTCAAAACAATTTCGTTTTTAATTTTGGTTTTTACTTATTTTCGTCTTTTTTTTCTCATTTTGTGTTTTATTTTCAAAGGAAAAGAAGAAATAGAAGAGGGAGATGCAGTAGCGGTCCGATAGACCTATTTGAATACCCAAACCCAAACCCCCCGAGAATAGAAAGGGAACGACATCGGCGATCCGCAAGATCTATTTGAAACCTAGTCGTCACACAGATAAGAAATAGATTAACTTTTACCACAGACAGCGACAACAAATTTCGGGGGTAAAGAGATAAATCTTTTTCGCCGGCATAAGACAATGAAAAAGGGCAGTGTCTTTTATCCTGTTGTGTGGTGAGTGAATGTGGTGGTATGGGGTGTGAGGCAGCTATCGTTAATAAAGGGAAACGAGAGTGACCTCACACAGAGAAGAAACACAAAAACGAATATTAGCGTTCACTATAAAAAAAACTGAAGTAAATAGCAAAAGCTACTATTTACGATTATTTTAAATACCACATTGAATTTAACTATAATGTAGCGACAGAATGTCGCATGAATGAATGGTGACAAAAAAAAATATTTCGCCCAAAAATTTTTCGCAAAACTTCTCGGGGGCAGAAATCGAAAAATGCCCGGGGACATTTTTTAGCTTTGCACTCAGACTTCAATAAAAACCCAAAAGGGGGATCCTATACCAAATGCCGTATAGACTGAAGCGACTCGACCGGAATATAATATCCTGCCCCCCTTTGCGTATCTGTAAAGGGCGCTCGCAAAAAATTTCCCCAAGATATAATTCACGAACACACAAAAGCTTGGGGGGTACCCAAAACATGCAAGCACTTCAGAGGGGGAGAAAGGGTGATTAATAAGCGAAAATGATTCTAGTTTATATACATATATATATATTTATATATTATATATTAATATATATATAATTTTTAAAAATTGTATATTGGGTCCCGCTAGGAGGGCAAATGTCGGGGTGCAGGATTTGGGGCGGGGTACTCGTCCCCCCTGGCCCCCGGGAGGCGCCAACCCACCATAAGCTTTTTGGGGGAAAACCCCCGGGAACCCCCCGGTGGAAAAGGGGGTCCCACAGCCTGCCGACCCCCCTTTTTTGGGGCTGTGTTTGGGGGGAGCGGCAGAGGTGGGTCACCCCGGATGACCACCCGAGGCTTTTCCCCAGGCTGCTTTCCGGGTAGGGCGCTTGGAAAATCCGGTCCTTTCGGCAGATGAGCGGGTTTCCTTGCTATCGCGGGAATTAAACGACTGGGGGGTTGAGGTTTGGGTGCCCTCTCAGAGGTGAGAAGACCTGGGAGGCACGTCATGTGGGTGGTTACCCCCTACTACTGGGCGGGGCAGCGATGGTCACCATCCAGGGTGAGCCCTAGCCCTCTCCATCGACTTTAGCCCCGCGGTAGTGAGGGGCACCGGTTGATGAGCGATCATGGCATTGAGCTGAAGCTCTTTTTTTTCAGCTCTTATTGCTGTTACGCTCCTACCCATTAATAAAAACCCCAGTAAAAAGAGGCGTTCTACGCCAACTGCACTGGGCAGATGTTGGCCCCCGGCGAGAATTGCATTGTTTGGGCGACTTCAATGCGGGATCTGGCTGTGACCGAGCTGGCTCGAGATGTCGTCGGCCCCCCCTGGCGGGAGCTGATCCCCGCAGCGAGAATAGTCCCTTTTCGGGACTTTGCTGGTCCCGAAAAAAGAGGTTCTGGGTCCTGGACCAGCGCTCCCAAATGCACGCTGGATGGTACAGCGATAGGGGACAGTGGCCAAGGAGACACCCATCCCTTTTGAGCACGCGATGGAGGTCCTCCAGAACTGCAGGGGTTTTCGGGGTGCGAGTTTTGGCACCGACCATAGGCCTTGTGGTACCCCGCGGGTCCATTCAAAACCCCCCCTCCCCCCAGTGCACCCTAAGGTGTTTACCCGGGGCAGATAAGGGGGAGGAGTGTGCCCGTGGGTCCCACGGGTCCTGACCGCTCCAAACCCCCGAACCTGACCGATCCCGTGCTCTTGGGGGTCCTTCAAGCGCGTAACAATCGAACAGCTCAGGAGTCCATTGGGTACCCCAAGGACAAGGGGGAAATACCTTCCCCGGAGACATTGAGGCCCATGAAAGGGGCGCAAGGGCCCGGGTAAAGGGAAACAATCTTGGTCGTTCCATGGGGGTAGGGCTCGGACCTGCTGAGAAGGGCCCCGGAACAGTTTTATCGGATCTGCGAGGAGGTAAGGCCATTTCTTGGGAAATACCCTTTGCCCGTACCAAGCCCGAGAAAACTTGGAAAAACCCTGGCCTCCGCCTAAAAGAA
>NW_023641422.1:0-10528 GCF_015228065.2 Penaeus monodon
GTTAAAACGAGGTGTCGTAGGGGAATCGCCGTCGTGGGGCGAGTGTTGCGCCCCATCTTTAACATGCCCGGGATCAGTTGCTAAAAGATAAAAGGAGTGCAACTACGGGTCTCATGGAGGCCCAACTGACAGAAGGGCTTGCCTCAGATTTTTATTTTGTACCCCCCCCAACATCCACGTTCCTTTAAAAATTCTCTAAGCACCTCTCTTTTTGTTTCAGTTTAATGTTAAAGGGTGGGAGACAGAATGAAACCTGTCGCACTTTTGTTTGCTTCGCCATTCTGTTACCAAAAGGGGTTCTTACAGCTGCTTTTGTTGGTTAAAGGGTTTTTTTTATTGGATTTGTGTTTTAAAACTTCATATCGTTCATGTTATTCCGGATTGGGTGATAAACAGTTAAAAAGCTTTCACAAATCGATAAACCAGGTTTGTCTTTTGATGTTCTCTTTTTTTCTTGTGTCATTTTGTTTTAAAATTGGTTTCTGGTACCTTTTCCGGGGCAAAAACCTGCTTTTTTCGTCTGAAATTCCTCTTTTAAAACTTCAATTCATTCTTTCCAAAAATTTTTTCAGCAAAATTTTGCTGCTTGACTTTTAAATCAATTGTCCTATTATTGTTGCATTGGAGTGCGTCCCTTTTATAGTATGGGATAAAGATTGTTTTTATCCAGTCTTCTGGCCATCTTTTTTTATTCCTTTTTTTTTGTACAGATTTTTGTAGAAGAATTATTAAACATTTTTCACCGCTTCTTTATTATTTGCTGTTATTCATCTATTCCGGGGGTCTTGTTTTTCTTTACTTCTTTTATGGTTTTAAAATTTCGTCTAGCAGGGGCGGTGGTTCTCTCGTTGTCATTCAGTCAAATTTAATGTTTTTGTTGATCTTTATTCTTTTTTATAGGTTGGAACAATTTTTATTCCATCTTTTTTGCTTTTTTTCCCATCACATAAAACAAGCCCATTTTCTTTTTGTAGTGTCCATTGAGGTTAAAATTTTCGTGTGAGTTCGACCCCTTTGGTAGAGTTTTTTTAGTTTGTCTTATTGATGAACTTTTAATTCTCTCAATTTCTTTAAAAATTTTTTTTCCTTATCTTGTCGCAAAAATCTTGAATTTTTGTTTTTTTGTTTTTGTAAATTATTTTTTTAAACAGGATTTTTTGATCCCTTTGATTTTGGCATCTTTTGTTTCAATTTCACTTAGTTTTTTTTCGATCCGGGGGAAATTTTGTCTTTTTCATTTGGCGATAGTTTTTTAAAGCAGTGCTCGCAGGAGTTTTTTTTCCCTCCCCCTAACTCTTTTGGGTTTTTTATCAAAATTCACATTGATTGAGATTTCAAATTTTTTTGACACTGTAATTCTGAAATTGTTATCAAAAATTTTTTTATCGAGTTTAAGGTGGTGTTGGACGCTCCTCTTTTGAGTCTTTTTTTAAAGTCGATAGTTAGTATTTTTGTGGTCACTGTTGCAGCCCCCCAACCAGGTTTTGTCTTGGTTTTTTATGCAACTTTTCCTTTTTTTGGTTCAGCAAAATATAGTCAATTTTTTTGCGTGTTCTTTTGTCTGGGAAAACCACGGTAAAGGTTTTGGGGGGTGTTAACAAGTTTGGCTAAACTAAATTTGTACACAGAATTCATAAAATCTTTCCCTCTTTCATTTATATCCCCAAAGGCCAAATTTTTTCCACAGGTTAATTTTTTAGATTTTTTTCCTATTTGGCTTTGAGGTCTCCCATGATTATTTTTACATCTCTTTAGGGATTGTGTCTAAAGTATCTTGGAGAGAGTTAAAAAAAAATTTCCATTTCTTCATCACTTGCAATTTTGGGTTGGGTGCAAGCATTGTAAAATACTAATGTTATGGGGTTTTGTTTGATTCTGTTTTTTAAAATGCGATCATTTATTGGCGTACCCAATTATGCTTTTTTGCATTTTTTTTCGTGAAAAATCATAGCAACTCCGTGACTATATTTCCCTTTTTCTTTTTTCCCGAAAAAAAAACTGTTTGTTTTCTTTGTTTTTTAAACTTCCGTTTCTTTTCCAATTGGGCTCACTTATTCCGTATTTTAATTTTTATCTATCCTTTCGTTTTCAGGCAGATGAATTTTTCCATCCTTTCATTTTCCTTAGGTTCCATGTTCCGATTTTTAAAGGTTTTTAAATTTTAAATTTTTCTTTTCTTCTTTTTCTTCCCGATGCATGTTTAAAATTTTCAGCCTGGTTGCCCCCCTGACAAAAGCGCCCCTTGTAACCCACGCGACGGGCGAGTGGTATGAATTATCATTTTTTGTATTTTAAATTTGGGGTGAGGGTTTTTAGGGGAAAATAAAAGTTTAGTGGAATCCCCCCGGCTCCTTCTCAAAACCCCAGCTCCACTAACAGGAGAATTTCTCTGCCGCTTTAAAAAAGTACACGTAATATGCCAACAAAATTTGGTGAAACCCGTAAACAGTAGAAGAAACTGTTTTTACCAGATATCCATGCCTGCTGCCGACAGTTTCACCGCAACCCTGGTATAGGGGGCTAATAGGGTTTCCTTGTTCAGGGAACCCCCAGGGGCAGTTTTATTGTCTTACCCCGGACAAATATAAAAATAATATATATATATATATTATATATATTTATATATATATATTATATATAAAACACCATCATTATATAAAACATATATAAAAATCATCTATAATTATGTTAAAAACTATATTAAAATATAAACACACACACCACACCACACAACCCCCACCACACATATATATATTTGAATATGTATATATTTTAAAATATTAATATATATAATATTTATGTATATTTATATGAAATAACTCTATATATATATGTTGTATGTATGTATATTCTGTATTATACATACTCTAGTGTGGGGTAATATATGCAACTAACACACACACACCACACATTATAAATATTTTAGGGGGACAGAACCCTCCCCTCAGTACGTACATGGGTTAAAACAGGAAATTTAAAGACCACCGGAAACCCAATTTATAAACAAACCAAAAACCGTAAACCGGAATGATTAACGTAATCAAAAACCATAACCGGGAACTTTTTCCATAGTTAATGTGGCTAGCATGCAACCAATAATTTTTATGTCTTTCATGACCCTCATAGCTGGGAGAAGGTAATTTAAGGATTTTCATAATAATAATCGGAAATGGAAAACATTAACGGACTCTAAGTATCTAAAAAGGGCCAGGGGGTCCCCCCCCCACCCCCCCTCTCCAATCAGGCGACTGGACAACGACTCCCTTACGTGTCACAACAAAAGAGGTAAATGACACTGAATGTTAACAAAATAAATGACCATAACGGGAATAAATAACCATATTTAAATGATGTCTAACCACACCCTGGGGGACTCCCCTCCCCTCCTCTCTGAAACAATATACCTGGTACCACAGATGACCCTCCCCCCATCCTCCTACCCCCTCATCGCACCCCCTCTCCCTCCCCTCCCCCCCATCACCGCAAATTCATCTTTTAAAACTTTACCGGGATCGATAATTGACTCGTTACAACATGAGTGATCACCCCTCCAAATGAAAAGACATCATAATCCACTCGACCCCAGGTTCAAGATGACCCACCCCCATCGGGCCCCACCCCTTCACACCCCCCACCCTACAGGTGTACAGATGACCACCGCTCCAAACACAACGCATATTCATCATGTTTTTAATTTTTCATACTCACAAAAAGACCATGTTCTGATGATGATCACCCCTCATATCATAACAAAAAACCACGGGGGGGAAAAAAACCCAAACCCCCCCCCCCACACCCCACCCCTCAGGCCAACTGAGCATGGATAGAAGTCAGACCAGGTAATGACCAAAATTCAAGGTGGTGACCCAAGAAAGGTACCCCCCCCTTTCCCCTTTCCCCTATGCCCCTGCCCCACATTTTCCCATAACCCTTACAAAGCAATAATAGTAAGAAAGGAGAAGAAAAACAACAAATCACCAGTCAAAAGTCGTCCCAAGGAGATAATACAGCCTGCAATAAAGTGTTACAGGGAGTGATCACGCTATAGCAATGAGCATCATATCAATAACCGTGCTGGAGGGGGATTTCCCCCTTCCCTCCCACCCTCACTCCTACCTCCCCCCCCGGGAACAGGTGCTCGCCCCGCACCCAAAGAGGGTAAAATTGGTATTCTACAGTCTCAGGAGCGATAGGGTTAAGGTTTAAACTAAAAAGGGGTTGGGGTATGATCCGATAATACTTTTCCCTTTCTGACATGTCTTGCACATAGCTTACCTTAAATCGCAAAAGCACCCAAATAATAAAAATTAAATTGCAGCCAAAACGATTATAAAATTCGTTTTTAATACTTTTATATTACTTCAATATCCTTTTTAGTACAAAAAAACAGACAAAAAACCAAATCATATGGTTGAATTCCATATAAAACAATGATAATACAACCCCCGAATAGGTGGCGCAATCTCGTCGGGGTTGTAACCAAAAAAGAAAAGGCTATCCTTTTTAAAAACCCATACTGAGTTTGATAATTTCGCATTATTAAGAAAAAAATATATGCATCTGACGAAGTCCATTTCTCCCCCATATACATATGAAAAAAAAAATACTCGCAAAGTTATAATCAAATTTTTAAAAAATTTTTACAGATGCTAATTACAAAGGGCCCCTAAATAATAACTCACAAATTTTTTTAACTTTGCGAGTGTTAAAAGCTTTGTGACCTCCCTTTTAACTTTTTTACTAGTCGGGCTTAAAAACCCAAAAACATTTTCTAATAAAAATCAGTTCTTTTAAAAAGGATCATGCACACTTGTCTCAAAAATTTCCTTCTTCCAAAGGTTACACAAAAACACGTCCCAAAAGGGATAACACAAAAAAAGAAAAAAACAGGCTTAATGTTTTTTCTAAATGTAAAAAGCGATAACCCCTATTTATTGTTTGCACGTTTTCTGCTTATAAACCCAATAGATAAAAAAAAAAAAAAAAAAAAAAATGCAGGTTTTATTCTCTATAGTGAACTTAAAAGGGTTTTTTTAAGTATATGCGCTAGGTCAAAAGGGTTTCCCCCCTCATATTTATTCCTAACACCAAATTTTTTCCCAACTAGCGTCACCACCTCCCCACGCGTCAAACCTAGTTTGTTTTGCTAATTAACCCAAAGGGGCAAGCAGTTTTTTTCCCCTAAAATTTTCCCTGCCTCATTTTCTCGATTTTTTACAACTACAATGCAACTTGGGAAAAATCTTAAGGCCCATAGAAAACTATATACAGACGGGCGTATCCTTCCCCAAGGGGTTCATACCAAACATCCTCCGTTTTATGATGCAAAAATAAAGACGTCAGCACAGGTGGACTAGTTTTTTCAGTAATTTACCCCCCTCTCCACGAAATCGTCTTAGTACCTGCCTACAAGTATATAGGAAAAAAGGAACTATGAAAACGGTATTGAGGGTTAACATAGTTTCATTTACCTACAAGATACTTTTTTGTCCCCCACAAGAAGGGGGAAATATTGCAAAAGGACAACCATAATCTTGCTAGTCGTTTTACATTCCAAAGGCATCTTCATAGTAAAAATACAATTCAATGAAAAGGACCTGAACTCTAGTTTACTCAATATCCCTTTTATTATGATTCAAGCTTACAAAAGCACACGGCCAAACGGGGAAAACACAAAGAAAAAATTTAAAAAGGTTTAAAATTTTTTTTAAATGAAAATCCCATAGCCACTGTCTCTTTTTAAAAATGTCGGCTTTACATCGGTTTAAAACAGCTTCATTACCTAATAATTCAAAATCGCCGGTTTTATTCTATTTAGAGAAAATTTAAAAGGGGTTTTAAAAGTATCTGCGCCTGATCAAAAACGGGGTTTGAGTTTCCCTTTTATATTTCCGCCTGAACAGCTAAATTTTCTACCACTAGGGTCATCACATGTCTCCAGGTGTCGCACGTTGTTTTTAAAATTAACCCAAGGGGCAAAACAAAATTTTCCCACCTCATTCCAATTTTCACAATTCCCAAAGCAAATTTGGGGGAAAGTTTCATTCCCTTAACCAATTTATAACTATATGCAGACGACGTATCCTTCCATGGGAGGGGTATATCAATACTGTGCTTTTCCCCTTTTTAATAAAAAGACCTGAAAAAGTAACAAAAATTGTTTGGTTACTGTTTTTATTTATCTAGAAAATTACTTTTTTTTCTTTACAAAATGAGAAAAAATTTCAAAAAAGGGCACAAATAACCTTGCAACGGGCTATGCAACCAAACTTTACTTCTTGATTTCCCCGACATTGTTTTTCCCCACCTGTCTAAAAATAGGGGCAAGAGATGGGGGAGGAGGCAGATAATTGCTACTTCGGAGACGGTCCCCTCCCCTCGGACTACAGTTTTATTTTATCGAAAAAACGCGCAAGCCCCCAATTTTTTAAGAAATACATCAAATTTTTTTAAAATCTCCTTTTGCAAAGGGCAAATATTTTTACGCCGCCACGAAAAAATTGCTACTCGCCCTCTTAAATATTTTAAAAATAACTTAATATACAATCATCCCAAATAAAAAAAAAAAAACCGGTATGTTTTAACACCCTTTCGATATTTTTTTTCACTCTGTCACTGTTGCCGTAGTGGCAAACAGTTAAAGACCCATATAAATTTTTTTTATCTTAAAAACAGTACACTTGTCAAAAAAAAGGGTTTTTGACAAATTTTTAACACATTTCCCCCTTTTAGCACTGTTTATCAAAACCAAGGACTTTTATAAAATATAAAAAAATGAGGTAAAAATATAACTTTTTCCCCTTCATTTATAAAGCTTTTTATAAATTTTTCCTGTATTTGGGCAAAAACAGACAAATTAACCAAAGCAGGGGCTTTGTATTTTACCAAGGGGAAACCCCCGATGGATGATCTTACGACACATGCAAATTTCCCAATGTAATGTTTTTTGCGGTTTTTTTTATTTTTCTTAAACCAAATTATCAACAACATATACTTTGCCAACGAAAAACCTTTGCAAAGTAAAAAAATAAAATACTCTTTTCTTGTTATGCGTCTAAATTTCTTATTTTACCCGCAGTAAAGGTATTATGACGGAACATCACCGAAAAGTATGTTTTTGGAGAAAAGGGGTTAAAATCACTCCCCAAAGGGAAAAAAAACGGGAAAAGAAAACAAAGTTTTCTAATGATATTTTGGAAACAAAAAAAAACCATTCCCTAATAAGGAGGGAAAAAACTTTTTCTTAACCTTTAAAAAAAAAAATGACCTTTTTTTCAAAACAAAAGTGATTGAAATATATGACATGACCCGAGCAGTTTTTTTTTGACTGGGAAAAATATGGCAAGTGTTTTTAAAAAGGATAATACCTCCCGGCATACTAAAGGGATTACCTTTATAGCCCAAAGCAAAATTTTGAATTTTCTCCCTTTTTTAAGGCAGTTTGGTTTTTAAAAAGCCCAAAATACTCCGGGTGCACTTACATGCTGAAATTTTAAAAAATGCTCTTCGGACATTATGAACAAAGGTTTTTGACTATTTTTTTTATTGACTAAAATTCACCTAAAGGGGGGGGGTTCAATACAGGAAAATTTTTCGCATGAATTTTTTCTGTTTCAATTAAACCCTAAAACAATCATGTTGAGTGAAAAAAATAACTTATCTTACTAAAAGGGAAAACAATAAGGAAAAAAAAACCTCTTTGTTTTGGTTTTTATTTTTGCATAACTCCGGAATTAGTTTTTTCTTTGAGGGGAAATATAAAAAGGGAATTATTTTGGGGGGCAGGAAAAACGAAAATTTACGTTGTTTCTTTTTTAGCTATTATAAACATCATATTTGAGAAAAATTTGCAAAATCATAAAACCAAAACTACAAACAATTTTTAAATAAAATTTATTCTAACTTGGACGTAAAATGATGTAAATGATGTATTTTTATTCAAAACAAGTTGGTCAATTACCGAAAAAAATTCTAGTAACTTACTGGAAAATGTTCAACTTGTAAGAAATCTTTTACACTAAAAATCAAAACAGAAAAATACAAATTTTTATAAGGAAAGACTAAATTTATAAATTTTGATTAGACTTTCTTTTTTGACTGATGCGGGTTGATAAAAAATTCCCCAAAAATATTAATAACTTTGAAAAACCCCTTTTTCATTTTTCTTGGGGTGTGGTACCTTTGAAACAGGGGCGGGGAAAAGCCCTACTCACAGTCTGGACAAAAATATAATTCTCTTGCGGATCCCTTTTAGTACAACATCCCTTTGAAAACCTTTTCTTGGTAAGCCCCTTTTCGTTACAAAAAACCAATTCGGGAAAGTCTCTCAGAATAGCAACCCCACCCCCCGGGGAATATAAAAATTAAGCCCAAATATGCAACATTTCTTCAACAGTAAAATTCTTTGGGGTGCCATTTTGGGCTTAGCGAAAACTGAACACTGATCATTCCAACCCGAAAAGGCTGAAAACCAAACCAAACCCAAGCCACACATCTATAAATTTTGACACAGGGGTCCAAGAAGATTTTTGTTATGTAAATTCCCCTAAAACAACAAAATACAACGATGTCCCAAAAAAAGGCCAACCGGGCGATATATCGGCCACGGGGACATAAAGGGTTTGGACGGGCAAAGTGAGGAAGGGCGGACAATAGAGCACCCCAAGGGGGGTTTTTTTCTCGCATTTTTCGGAAGAACTGAAAAGTTAAGAATTCCCAGGGAAAATCCCCCCTTAGCAAGGGAAACCCCCCATGCTCTAGTAGGTGAAAGTTCTAGAACGGTTTGGCCTTTGTTGCGGCCTCGTAGCACACCTTCTACACACCTGTTCTTTCGCTAGCTCACGACCCGCCCTGCCTATCAAAAGGCAAGTTTTTTGGGGGGCCTCCCCTTTTCCCATATGCCCCTCCCTCCCGTCCTCGACTAAACGTGAGCTGTATTTAACCGCGAGGAAGTAAATTAGTGCATAATAATAATGTAGTATAACAGTTTAACGACACAAAAGAGGGCCGGGCTTTCAAAATTAGTATGTTTATAGCCATATCGATTTAGAAACACTTTCATTCAAGTTTTACTTCCCCTTTTCCCTGCCATTTTTTTTTCTATACGAGACAATATACGATGATAGCAGGAGCACTTGCGTTTTTCGGAAAGGGCCTTTAATCGGTACGAAATCTCCTCTGTGGGAAGGGAAGATTCAGTTCGATGAAGCTTAAAATACTAACACGATTGAGTCAAACAGCATATTTTACAAATTTCCAAATGACAAGTAATGCTAAGTTCAATATATATACTTTTTTTAAAAAAAATAAAAAACCCCTTGCCAATTAAAGAAGAAATAAAAAAAAATACCAAAAACTGAAACAACTTTGTCTCAAAAATATGTCCTTTGATCATCGTTGAAAAAAATTACTGCCGCGTCCTACCCCAAAGCCATTATGGGGCGAATACCATGGGGGGGCTAAAATGTTAAATTTTATGAAATATCTAAAGATCTAATCAGTAAAAAAGCCTTTTACTGAAAAAATAAAAAATAATAAAATTATGTGAAAATAAAAACAAAACTATTGTGTTTTTAAAATATAAAATTAAAAATAAATTTTTTGTTTAAAATATTAAGTTCTTTGGGAAAACTTTTTTTTGCTCCCATGTTATAAAGCTTTTAAAATTGTTCGGTAGGAAAAGGACACAGGCAAATTAAAAATAAAGCAGGGAATTTTTTTACATGGGTATTACTCCAATATCGATGTTTTTGTAACTTTCAGTAAACCCTTTTTTTATAAAAAAACTAAAATGCCAAAAGGATCACGCCAAAGGGAAGGAAATTCTGCCTTTTTTTAAACTGAAGGAAAATCACATAAAAGGGGAAAAAGGAAAAGGGGCAACGGAAAACCAAAATGTGAAATAAGAAGTGTGAAATTTTTTTGCAGGTTTGTCACACGAGTTTTGGGACTGACACTGACGTGTGTTTTCAGGACTTAATGATGCAATGTGCCTCCCTTTTGTAAGGGGCATGGGGTTTCCCCGTGTGGTTGTACTGATATCAGAAGAAAGCTGTGATTTGTGAAGAAACCCGCATGGTAGAAAGCACTGTTAAAATTCCCTTTGGGGGAGTTATGCTGCGGGCTGGTGTAGTACATTTTTCAAAAATATTTTTTTTTTTAAAACCCAAATGTCAGGAAGAAGGTTTAGTTATTCGGGAATACTTTTCTCTGAAAACATAGGGGTTGGGCATATTAACCGATTTTCTTTTTGTTTTAAAAGGGTGGGATTTAAAAAAAGCATTGTTGCAACAGTAATTTCGGGGCAGTATTTTTTTTTGTAGTGTGAAACCGCATCTGCGCAGGAAGTCTTTTTGTCAGTTGGTCCTCAGGAGGGTGGCCCAAGCGACAGGGGCAAAAAACAAGATAGTAATTTTTTTTTTTATTTTAAAAAAAAATAAAAAATTTTTTTAAGATAAAAAAGTGAAAAAAACAAGGCCCTAAATTATTTTTTCCAAAATTTTTTTTTCCCCTTTTTATTTTATATTAC
>NW_023641423.1:0-22500 GCF_015228065.2 Penaeus monodon
TTTAATATTCTTTCTCTGCTTACAGTTATCATGAGTGCTGCATTTGTATTCCTCTGACTGATTCTTCGTTAATATGACGATATGTGAAGAAGTCCCCCTTAGCCACTGTCTCACGTTTTCTCTTACAACAATAGTGCATGCTCTCCACTCTCCTTGTTTATGAAGGCTTAATTTACTGTCTGCCTCTGTCTCTCATTGGCTCTATCTCTGTCTGTGTGTTTGTGTGTCTGCCTGTCTGTGTGTCTGTCTGTCTGTCTGTCTAAGTCTCCTCTCTCTCTCTCTCTCCCTTCTTCCTTTCCCTCTCTCTCTCCCTTCTCTCTCTCTCTCTCTCCTCTCTCTCTCTCTCTCTCCTCTCTCGTCTCTCTCTCTTCTCTTCTTAAGCTCTCAGATCTTCACCACTATGTGGCCGATTAACAATTAACATGACCTGAGACTGTTTATATATATATATATATATATATATAATATATATATATATATATATGCATATATATGGTGTATAGTGCCTGTATTACTAATAAGTTAACTATGCTGCTTTCTATTTATTTGTGAACCATTTTCAGTTCATCTTAACACTGGATAGTATTATATGTCAATCCAAGATATTTATCAAATAATAAATTTACTAGGTATAAAAAATACATATTTCAGCCAATAAATAGAGTGATAGCTGTATTAGTGAATAAACGATAATCAATGAACAAATAAATGACAGAAGGTAGATCATTATAATTTTTTTAAATGCACACTTAAAACAAAGTTACATATGCATTTATAAATGAATATATACACTGAACAAAATGATCAAGAATTAGCCAATGATTGAATACAATTAAATAGATGATTAAATGTAAATACACAGATTACCGAATACAGCTACACAGATACGAATAAACAGATTAATAAATCTATCGCATCTGCTTTCAATATATTAACTACCATACGTATACTGAAGATTTAATTCTAATTAAGGCATATGTCTATTTTTTTTTTTTTTATCTACCTGACTTTTTTATGTTTGTGACCGTGACCTTAATCATGCTAAGCTGACTGACCTTGGTGGTATCGGCAATGACCTTTCTAACAGTATCTTATTCAAGGCGAATAATGATAATGATTATGGTGATGATGAGATGACTGTGGTGATGATGATGAATGACGGTGGTGATGATGGTGAGGGTGATAATGATGACGCTGTAGTGATGAAGATAGGATAGAAATCAGGAGGAGGAGGAGATAATGATAATAATAATATAATTAATTGGATAAGCAAAATCAAATTTGGGTGATAATAAAAAGAAAAGAAAAATATGATTATGATCAAAGTAATAACAACAGCAGCAAAACAAACAAATACAAAAATAGAAATATAATAATCTTTAGCATTATCATATATTTTATACGTACATACATACATAACAGGAACACTGTCCGATTAATCAATCTCTTCAGTCTCTGTTAACAATATCAATAGACAATACCAATATTGCTTAAGACGAAATTTATTTAGTTACACCTAAAACCCACTTTCTTTTTACCTCTTTCTTTTTCAAATAACGTTATTGAGTAAATGTCCACCATTCCAATAAACTCTATCTCTAAAGTGTAATCATACATATGAGCATTTTTGCTTGCGTTTCTCTACCTCTTGTGACCTTTATTCGGTTAAAAATGACAGGTCATTGTAAACTTGACCCTTACGTGATATGTTGTTGACCTTTATGTAGTAAAGTACTGTCCATGTGAACTCCAGCTGTTTCTGTTTCAGGTGAGGTTGGCTCTCAGTATTTCCGGATTTTAAGATATTTATTAGAGATGCAGTTGCGCTGAATTCTATTGTCTTTATTTTGTGACGAAACCGTAAGTTTCAGTTTTTTTGTAAAATTCGGTATGTGTGTGTCATTTTCCATAGTATGTACACCTTCAGACCCATATACGTGATGTACAAATACACAGTTGGCATATTTTCTGTATCAAGATATCATGCATACATGTGTATATAGACAAATAGATAGATAGATATAGATATAGATGAATAGATAGAGAAATATATAGATTGTCAGATAGATACGTATGTATGTATATATGTATGTATTTATGTATGCATGCATGTATATATCTATATATATACATACATACATGATATATATAATATATATATATATATATATATATATATATATATATATATATATATATATATGTATAATATATATACATTATATACATATATATATATATATATTTCATATATATCATATACATATAAATGTGGTGTGTGTGTGTGTGTGTGTGTGTTTAAACATGTATATAAATATATATATATATATATTTAAATCAGTGCAAGTGCACACACCAATCGCCGCATGTGAGTGCGTGGTGCAGCCATGCACGCCTGCCTAGCCGCTGGGTGGGCAAGCCAGTCCAAGTCAGTGCCGGTAATAGAGATGGTGACTTGATAAAAACACCGGGCGGAAGGCAGTGGCAAACCACCGCTCTAAATTGCCAAGAAATCATGGAAATCCATTGATCGCCAACGTCCTTGTGGGTCAGGGCACTTGAAAAAAAAATGTACATATATACATATGTATACATATATATAATATATATACCTATATCTATATCTATATCTATCTATCTATCTATCTATATATATATATATATATTTATATATATATATATATATATATATATATATATATATATATATATGTGCGTGTGTGTGTGTGTGTGTGTGTGCGTGTGTGTGTGTGCGTGTGTGTGTGTGTGTGTGTGTGTGTGTGTGTGTGTGTGTGTGTGTGTGTGTGTGTGTGTGTGTGTGTGTGTGTGTCCATGTGAGTTATGGTACACATGTATGTATTTGCGTGTGTGTTATTTATACATACATTACATTTGTTGATATATATTTACACACACACACACACACGCTATATATATATATATATATATATATATATATATATAATATATATATATATATATATATATATATATATCAATAATGCTAATACTGGACAAATTTCACCCATATTCATTGCCGTATCCTTTTGTTGTATGTAAATGAAAATATGAATTTTTGAGTTACGAGGACAAAGGTTTTTAACAATTTTCCAACTTTAATCTAAGAGTTAGCCTCGATAATTTAAACAAACATTGAACGAGAGTATGCACTTGTCTGGAGAAATAATGTATGTTAATTATATAATTCTGACAAGTACAGAGATTTATGACTTGTGCAACAGTATCCAACTTTTTGGATATTAACTGGTGAGCCCATTTTAGATTTGGTAGTTTATAACTGTAGATTTCTAAGTGAAAATCCAAAGATGCCTGGTACAGTGAGAGAGAGAGAAACGAGAAAGAGAAAGAGAAAAAAGTAGAAAAAGGAGAAAGAGATCCTAAACTGTTATTTAGTGCAGGGATTTTTTGCTTAGGTTTATACATGCTTCTGGTCTCTCTCTCTCTCTCCTCTCTCTCTCTCTCCTCTCTCTCTCTCTCTCTCTCTTCTCTCTCTCTCTCTCTCTCTCCCTCCCTCTCTCTTTTTCAATCTCCCGTGTCTAAAAAGGAATACTTTGTACTGTAAAGTAAACTGAAATTGAGAATTGAAATTGAATAATATGAAATCTACATCTCTCTTCGGATAAACTAAACTGAATAAAATCAAGTGTATTATTTTATTTATATATTTACATCACGGAGGTGTAGTTCTCAGCCGTTAATGGTAACCTGCAAGAAATCGAATTGGGCTTCAGTTCAAGTTATACGAAAGTTCATTTTCAGAAAAACTGAAATATGGGATAAATATATCCTTCGTTCGATAAGTCATAATCTGTACGATTTCTTACCATGACCTCCGTGTCCGTAGCCTCCGTGACCGCCATGGCCCCCATGCCCATAACCTCCACCGTGACCTTTGCCATATCCTCCGTGCCCGTAGCCTCCGCCATGTCCTTTACCGTATCCGCCATGGCCATGTCCTTTACCGTATCCTCCATGGCCCTTTCCCATACCCTCCATGTCCATGGCCTTTACCGTATCCACCATGACCATGGCCCTTGCCGTACCCTCCGTGGCCGTGCCCCTTGCCGTACCTCCGTGTCCATAGCCGCCATGCCCATTCCCATACCCGGGATCGGATCTGCCATTACTATGGCCACCATCACCAGCACAAGTACTGCTACGAGGGCTACGCGCTGTTGGGAATAAAGATTATTTACATTTTCCATAGAAACGGTTGACAAGTCTATTGATTTACTTTTTTTTCAAATATTTGGAGAAAAGTCATCCACGTGTTTGAACTGAATCTCTAACGCACCATCTTGGGAGGGAAGCTGCTCTTGTCGGAACCAGACAGTCACTGGATGACCTGGTCGGCGGTGGACCAGTTCTTATAGTAGACGAGACTACCATGAAGCAACACCATGAAAATGGCCGGGAAATGATCATGGCTCGCTTCATCGGTAACAAAGATGTAGAAGTAATTTTTTTCGGGAGTTGGGGGTTGCCGCTTGTGAGGAGGGGACTTTTCGCTTTATGTATGATATTAGTAATGATAATAGATAAAGCCAATGTTATGTGTTATGTTATGTTTGCTTATGAAGTAAAACGTACACAATGTTTGTAGAATTTATAGGGAGTTAAACGTATCTCTTTTAATATAATTTTCGCTCACACGGTATATTCAATTTCTGTACATTTGTAAAAGTTTTTAACATGTATACATATATACGTATATGTATATCTTTTATCTCTCTATCTAAATATATATATATACATTGCTTTGCTTGCTTGAGATTTGCGAAGTTCTGGCTTCGCCCGGGCCTTTCACTTATGGCCCGGCCTGTGTCAGCTTTTTATGGCTGTCTCATTTGTTTGTCTGACACTCGGTGCTTACCGTGGCGGTGGGATTGCCAGCAGGCGCTCCTGTAGCCGTGGTGTAAGCATCTCGCAGAATCTCTTTACCAGCACGACGGCTGTGTTCTGCGGGCTTTGTCTTAGGAATTGCGTCTGCACGCAATTCTCTAAGTAATGTACAAGTGTGGCGTTTCGGCTCGCCGCAATGCATGCAACACCTCTCTTCACGTTCTATGGTTTGTATGATCTGCCATGCACAGTGGTAACCTAGGCGCAATCAGAATGACTTCGGTACCTCTGTTGTTTATTTCAGAGAGTGCCAGTGGTTCATAGCCTGTGGCATCTGAGTACCAGCTGGCCGAGGGGGAGGATCTCGTTTCCTCTCTGTAAAGCTGCAGGAGCAAGGAGGTGGCCGTCACCGTACACTTCCTCCTAAGTAATTTTCGGCTCTGATGTATTATCATGGGATTAGGGGCATACCCCTGCCAACTTCGGCTAATCTGTCAACAAGCTTATTCCCTCTGATCCCTATGTGGCTGGGAACCCAGTTTATGATGATTCTTCTACACTGTGCAAGAATCCTCTGTGCCAGTGTGAGGATGGTAGTCAGACGGTAGATATTGTCAGTGGGTGAGCGCTGCTGAAGACAGTCGACGGCTTCTTTGGAGTCTGTGTGTATGACCACGTGTCCTTCTCACACGGACGCGTGGCTCAGTGCTCCCGTGATAGCAACTGCCTCTGCCTGTAGCGAGGAGGCGTTGTCTGTTACCCTCTGGATTTTCTGGCATCCGTTGCTGCGAAGCCGGCGCCTGCAGTGTGGGTCAGGGATCGAACCGATCCATCCGTGTAATATGTTTCTGCTCCCCGAGGTGTGATGGTTGCAATGACCCTCTGGGTTTCTGCTTTAGGATAGGCATACAGTATTCGTCCTTTTTGCTTGCCAGTCTCATGACCGAGAACTCTATCGAGGTTTGTGCCCACGGCGGAGCTTCGACAAGTCAGGTGAGGGGTGTCCATGCCCTTGGCCAGTAGTGCTTCTTTGAGCTGATGGCGTATTAACACCCTGGATGTGTGAGACAGCCAGGAGTTGTTGCAAACAGCTCGTTATCCTGTTCTAGGCGTCTGACTATTTTATGTCTTAGGCTTGTGTTTCCTGGGAGCCTGGATGACCTTTGATAAGAATTGTGCTGCCATTAGATCAATTCGTGAGGCCAAGGGGAGAAGGTTTGCCTCCACAAGGAGGTTGAGGACCTTCGCCCACCTTGGGGCACCCAGAATGACCCTGGCGGCTTCGTTTTGGACTGTCTCCAGTTGGTCTTTATGTTTTCTCTTAATGCCAATCAGAGCGAGGGAGGCATAGTCTACAATGGGCCTGACAGCATGTACATAGAATGATCTTAGTACTCTGTGTCTGGCCCCTATGCGTCTTCCACTCATTGCTCTCATGACAGACAGTCTTGATTTTGTTCGGTCAACCAGGTACTGGACTCCTTGTGGAAGGAGAGGGTCGGTCTATCCTTACCTGAAGGTAGACGTAGTCCTGAACCCACTCCAAGTCTGTTCCCTTGGATTTTCAGACTTGTGCCTTGAATTCTCTGTCTCAGAGCCATGGCTTTGGATTTGGCTGCAGAGATCTTTAGTCCTGTCCTGCAACACTCCTCTGATACCAGGTCCAGACAACGCTGGGCTTTGTTTAGGCAGTATGGTCCCAGTGGAGATATCAAGATCGTCTGCATAGGAGATGATCTTGCACCCCACTGGGAGGTTTATGTTGAGGATACAGGACATTAATGTATTAAAAAGGGCTGGACTGAGAACCCACCCTGTGGCTTCCATTCTCTAGTGGCATGTGCTGTGATAGGTGACCTTGGAATTTGACTCTGGCAGTTCTATTCGTAAAGTAGTCACCTATCCAAGCCAAGAGCTTACCTCTGATTCCTTTTTGGATCAGCTCTCCTGAATTGCAAGAGGACTTGCAATTCAAAAGCCTTCTCCAGGTCAAGGAATACTGCCACAGATGTACCCGTGCTTATTGTGCTCAAGAGCGTGGCTATGCTGTGGCGCTGTACTCATGCCCCTGGTGAACCCGTGGAGGTGTTCGTGTGGGGTCCCATTTTCCATTGGAGCCGGTTCAGTACCATCCTCTCGGCAGTCTTGGCCAGACAGCTGAGGAGAGAGATGGGGCGGTACTTCCCCGGCTCCTTTGGTTTAGGGATGGGAACTATGGTAGCCCTCTTCCAACTCTGGGGTAAAGTGGAAGTTTCCCAGGACTTGTTGATGAGTTGCAGGAATGCAAGCTCACCTACCAGTCCCAGGTGGGAATGATGGGGTACGAGATCCCGTCAGAGCCCGGGGCTGTCTTACAACTGGCTTTATATGCATCTCTTAGTTCCCTCAGAGAAAAGATAACGTCTGAGTTATCGGGTTCGGCTGCCCTTTCTCTTATGTGAGCAAGTCTGTCTGGTTGTAGGCGTTCTTGTCTTGCCCTCAGTTCGGCTGGCAGGCTGTTGCTACGCGTTCTCGCAGAGAACTTGTGCGCCAGTCTATTGGCTTCTGACTGGGGGTCATGGTGCGTGCATCTCGGGGCTGAGCGGCTGGTGGCTCGCTTGAGCCGTTGCCATAGCTCTGAGAGGGTGGTACGGTGTTGGTGGTACATGTTGATAATGATATTAATATATATATATCACACAGGTCCACAGCCATGTCCGCGCTCATTGGACAGCGTGCTCCCCTCGTTCCCTGCGCGCTTACACAGCGCTAGTGTATTTAAGGCGCAGAGCTGAAAACAAGATCAGCATTCCCCGATCCTCCAGCAGAACTAGACAACATCAGCAGCACCACAAGGACTGTCCAGTCCTTAGCCGACTGGGGAGCCTGACGGCTCCCCCGTTGATCTCCGACTTCACCACCACACCCAGCCATACCTGTGGGCACTCACGCCAACAACAAACACTCTCCAAAGAGATAAGACACCAGTAACCCCAAATAGAAGATGACCAACTATCATCTTCTATAATATGTATACCTATAAAATACTTAATATACATACATTATGTTTGTATATCTATACGTATATGCATATATAGACATATACATACATATATGTGTGTGTGTGTTGCTTACATGTGTCCAAAAATTCACACAGACTTAATGTTTGTATGTGATGGAGCGAATCAAGTAAAATCTTATTGATCATTTTTAAGATCAAAAGCATTTCTTCTTTAATTCTCACAATGAGCATTATGATGTGTACATATATATGTATATGTATGTATATGTATATATATATATATACATATATATATATATATATAATATATAATATATATATATGTTGTGTGTGTGTGTGTGTGTGTGTGTGTGTGCGTGTGTGTGCGCGCGCGTATATATGTACATATATGTATGTATGTATATATAGATATACATTCTTCAGATGTTTACACCTCTGCAAATAATGGTGACCTTTGATTCAGGTATAGTTAACCTGTCCAAACATGATATAAGTAATTCATATTGTACAAATCATTCATAAAATAAATTTGGTAATATTCAAGACCTCTGACCGTGACCTTTGCCATATACCCCCTTTTCCATAACTTCCAATATGGCTATTGCCATATCTCCCATATCCACAACTTCCGCGTTGCCCTTTGTCATATCCTCCGTGCCCGCAACCTCCATGTCCATAACCTTTTCCATATCCACCGTGTCCTTTGCCGTACCAGAGTCAGATAATGCCTTCACTATTTTGACAATCACCGTCAAACAATGCACGCTTTTCAGGAAGAACTGAAAGTTTTCATAATTTGCACTGAATAGAACCAACGGAAAATCTTCAAGGTCCACACTCATCCATGGAAAATTTATTCATCCTTTCAGAAACCATTCTGCGTTCGGGCCAAGGTCGAAATGGGTAAACGGATAATCTTGATCTTTTCTATTGTTAAATTATTTTGAAAAAAATTTTATTCCTTTTCCATGATGCTAATATTTTGGACGTAACTAAATCTATTTGAATTTACTTGCATACTACATATAAAAATACGTTTTGTCAGTCGATGCTACTTATAAATAATTCAAAGAAATATGATGTGATTACCGTCATTTTATAATGGTCATCTTAAACCAAAACTTCCTAATCTTATTTAATTTTACTTGTATTAACATATTCAAAATTTTCGGACTTTCGACAAATGCAAACGCCAGGAACAGAATTGCAAATGTTAATGCTGTACAAATTTTACCCGATGTATCATGCAATATTCATTTATTGACATACTCTTTTGTTGGAAGTCATGAAAAAAATCTTAGTAACGAGAGACACAATTATTAACAAATTTCCCAACAACCTTAATCTTCTAGTTAGTCTCGACATTTTATAAAAACTTTTGTGTAGAGGTATCAAACACAGTGCTTTGTGATTATTACAGCGGTTTCCAGTCTTTCGGATATTTCACTTGGGCTACAGACACATTGGATTTGGTAATTTTTAACAGAATTCAAAGGGAATCTTCATATGCCCGACATATTTTGCCAAACACACCGGTTCGGATTTTTTTGTATTATTATTAATTTTTTTATGAGGCACGAGAGAGACAGATAGATAGAGTCCCATTTTGTTGTCAAATTCCGAGGATAATGTTTTGTATATGCTTATGTACATTTCTCTCTCTTGTACGTATGTGTGTGTAAACAGAAATTGCTTTATACTGTAAAGTAGGCATAGATATTATAAAGTATACATCTATTTTCGGACAAAGTAAGCTAAATATAGCAAAGTATATTATTTTATTTATATATTTACATCACGAAGGTGTGGTTCTCTGCTGCTAATGATAACCTGCAAAGAAAATTGAATGGGATTCAGTTCAAGATCTACGCAAGCCAGTTTTAAGCTTAACTAATGTATGTGAAAAATTCATTCTTTATTTAAGAAAAAGTGATTTCTTACCGTGACCTCCGTGTCCATATCCTCCGTGACCGCCATGGCCCCCATGCCCATAACCTCCGCCGTGACCTTTGCCATATCCTCCGTGCCCGTAGCCTCCGCCATGTCCTTTTACCGTATCCGCCATGGCCATGTCCTTTGCCGTATCCCCATGGCCATGTCCCTTTCCATACCCTCCATGTCCATGGCCTTTACCGTATCCACCATGGCCATGGCCCTTGCCGTACCCTCCGTGGCCGTGGCCCTTGCCGTACCCTCCGTGGCCGTGGCCCTTGCCGTACCCTCCGTGTCCATAGCCGCCATGCCCTTTTCCATACCTGGGTCGGGTCTGCCATTGCCATGGCCACCATCACCAGCACAGTACTGCTACGAGGGCTACGCGCTGTTGGGAATAAAGATCATTTATATTTTCCCTATCGACGGTTGATAAAAGAAAAAAGCGATTTTGTGATTCAAAATATTTGGAGAAGTAACCATCTAACAAGTTCAGACTGAATCTCTAACGCACCATCTTGGAGGGAAGTTGTTCGTGTCGGAACCAGACAGTCACTGGATGACCTGGTCGGCAGTGGACCAGTTCTTATAGTAGACGAGACTGCCATGAAGCAACACCATGAAAATGGCCGGGGAAATGATCATGCTCCCTATAACCGGTAACAAAGGCTGTAGAAGAGAACGGTTAATTTTTTTTCTTTTTCTTTTTTTTTTTTCTTTTTTTTTGGGGGGGGGCGGTCGGTCACTGTTGTGGAGGAGACTTTTCACTCAAAATCATAATACTCGAATAAGTATAGATAAAGCCAATTTTATATAACTGAATTAGCGAATTTTTGCTTATGAAGTAAAAAGTAGATTGTGTTGTGATTTTCGGTCACACTGCACATTCGTATCTGACGTAACAAAATGTTTAGACTTAAAATAATTCTGTTTTGTTTACACTCAGTGAATACAAATGCATCTTTTGACGAGAAACTCAAGCAAGCTATAGTTTAGTTCGACTTGCTTCATGTTCCTGAAATCGCTAAAAAATGCCCCAACCCTAAAGCTTGTTATCAAAAAAGCATTCAACACCTTTTTAAATGACTCCTTTTCCCCCTTTTCGTATTGGGTGCCAGTAGCATCCGCGAAAGAAATAAAAAGGGATGCTGTTGATAGAAATTTGGGGAAGCAAATTTAGCGAGGGGGAAAAACTTTCTTCGTTTTGGGTTAAAAGGGACTACAAAATATATACAAATTATATATAATATTATTATAATATATAAAATTTTAATATCTTGTATATCAATATTTTATATTGTATAAAATTATTATTATATATATATATATTTTATATTTTATATAAATACATTACAAAATATGCATTATGTTGTGTGTGGGGTGTGTGTGTGTTTGAGTGCTTCTTTTTGTTTTTTTTGTGTGGGGTTTACATTCCCTATTATATTTTAAAATTATATTTTATATATATATATGATTATATATATATATATATTTAATATATGTGTTGTATATATTATAAAAAAAGTATATTATACATATATATATATAAATAAAATTATAATATTTATATATATTTTAAAAATATAAAATATATATATATAAAATTTAGGGCTACAAAAAAAAACATCCTTTAAAATCTGCCCCCCAAATGCCCCATCATGAACAAACACCCCCGTTGGGGCCCAAAGTCTAATTAAGTAAAAAAATCGCAAACTGTTTTTTTTTGTTTTTAAAAGGGTTTTTAAAGGAAGCATTTCCGGGAAGTAAACGGGGTATTTACCCCAAATTTAATTCACTTCCATGCTCCCTTTAAAAAATACATTTGTCTCGTTTGCTTCTTCTTAATTAGAAAAAGCATGATGTGTTTATCCCATGGCTCGTAACAAAAACCCCCCCAATCTTTTTTCCCAATATTTAAAATCTTACTCGGGGTTTTCGGAAAAATAAAAAGGGCATTGAAAAACGAGAATGAATCCTAACCTAAAGATGGAAAATTTTTCCCCAGTATTAGAAAACAAAAAAGGGGGCCCCCATCTTTTTCTGTCATATCCTTTTTTGGAAAATAATAAAATAATAATAAAAAAAGAAAAAAGAAACCATTTATTAAAAATTTTCCCCAAAAACCCTTTAAATTTTTAAATTTGCGGGTTCCCGGTATATCCCAAAAACCCAAAAAGGGAAAATTTAACCCCTCCCCCGCCTGGGGCCCTCCCCACTATATTTACCGAAAGGGGTTTTTCCAGTCTTAGGCAAATTCACTTATAAACCCCATAGACACTTAAAAAAGGTTTTATAAAACCCTGGGAAATTAAAAAGAAGAATCCCATGTTTCCTTTTTTTGGGCGGATTGAAAATTTTTTATAACAAAAAAATCAGAGAGGAAAGAGTTCTATTTTTTTCAAAATTGGGAGAATAAAAATTTATTTTTTTGGTCTCTTTTTTGGGTTTTTAAAAA
The DNA here is from genome assembly GCF_015228065.2 of Penaeus monodon. Taxonomy (NCBI): domain Eukaryota; kingdom Metazoa; phylum Arthropoda; class Malacostraca; order Decapoda; family Penaeidae; genus Penaeus; species Penaeus monodon. The sequence goes on from NW_023641423.1 coordinate 12,252, forward strand.
AGTAATTTATTTTTAAATCAAAAAAGGCGCAAAGGGATAAAGTATAATCTTTTTTCGTATATTTTACACTTAATATTCACGTGTTTTATTTATATTTTCCCTGACTGGGGGGGTTTCTCGGGTTTTTAAATGAAAACCCTTATAAAAGGGTTTAAAATGGTTTCCCCTTTTAAAAGTTTTACCCAAGTCTGTTTTGATAAAAACTGTTGCATGCTTTTCATTTTTCATGTAAAAAAAGAGTAATATTTGCATACTGGTTTTTTTACAGTATATTTTACCCAAAAAGAACTGCAAATTTTTCACGAAGAAAAACCATGTACGATTCAGCCATATAGCACTAGCTTTTTTTAAATATTTTAAAAAACTTTTCATAAAGGGCCTACCCCCTTTTCCCTTTTTTCCTTTTTACGAAAGGCGAAGAAAAAATAAATAAAAAAAAAAAGTAATCTTCTGGTTTCCCTTCTAATGCAGTTTTTATTTCGTGAATAAACTGAATTGAATGTGAGGTGTTATTTAAATTCTTTTAAAACGGGTTTATACTAATTTTTATTCCATAACTTCTAAAAGGCCAAATTTTTTTATTTCCCATTTTAATAAATCAAAAATTCAGTCATATAAAATTTAATTTAGTTTTCTTTAAATCTTTTATTTTTAAAAAGGCCCCCTCCTCTAAAACCGTAGCCGAAAAAAGTTAAAAAAAAATTAAAGTAATTTTTAACCTTTTCCCTTTTCTACAGTTTTTTGTTCCCGTTTTGGGTAACCATGATCATTTCCTGGGCCTTTTTTCTGGTGTTGCTTCATGGCACCCGCTACTAAAAGAACTGTCCCCCCCGCCGCCAAGTAAACCCCTGACTGTCTGGTTTCCGACACGAAAACTTCCTTAAAAAGGGTTCCTTAAATTCATTTAAAACACTTTGGGATGACTATTTCTCCAAATTTTTTAAGAAGAAAAAGTAAACCCCAAAAGACTTGTAAACCGTTTCAAAGGAAAATAAAAATTTCTTTTTTCCCCAAACCGCGCTTTAGCCCTCGTAGCGTACTTGGGGCGGGTGTTTGGGGGCCTAGAAATTTGCAAATCCCGATCCGGGGTAGGGAAAGGGCTGGCGGCTATGGACAGGGAAAGGGTACGGGGGGCCACGGCCCCGGGGGGTACGGCAAAGGCCACGGCCACGGAGGGTACGGAAAGGGGCCTGGCCATGGTGGATACGGTAAAGGACAGGGCCCAGGGGAGGATAATTGGAAAGGGGTCATGGCCATGGTGGTACGGAAAGGCCCATGGGGGAGGCTAGGGGGCCGGAGGATATGGAAAAGGGTCCGGCGGGGGTTTGGGACAGGGGGGCCCATGGCGGTCAGGGAGGCTACGGCCCGGGCCCGGTAAGAAATCGTAAAAAAAATTATTATGACTTTAAAATAAAGATTTTTCCCTACAAAAATTTTCCTTAAAAAATTTGCTTTAAAAACCCAAAACTGAACCCCAATTGATTTTCTTTTCCCTTTATAAATTAATGCGGAAACCCCCTCTACGTAAAACCCTAAAAAAAATAATCCCCGTGATTTTTTCAGTTTGTTTTATCCGAAAGAGTTTGGATCCTTCATATTTTTATGCTTTTTTTAGTCAAAATTTTTTTTTCCCATTTTGCACACTTTTTTCTTTCTTTTTTCTTTCTTTGTTTTTTTTTAAATTTTTTTTTTTTCTTGTTTTCCTTTTTTTTTTTCTTTTTCTTTCTATTTTTTTCTTTATTTTCTTTTTTTTTTTTTCTTTTTTTTTTGCCCTTTTTTTTCCCCTCTCTTTTTTTTTCCCTATTTTTTTCCCTTTTCTTTTCTTTTCTTTCCCTCCGTAAGTAAAAAAAAAAACCCAAGGGCGAGGAAAGATTTCCTCCTGGGCAAAATTCTCCCCCCAAGCGTAGAAACCAACCCCTTTTCCCTTTTTTTGTTTTCCTGACTGCTACTAACACAAATTCTCTCCCAAATTTGTAGAAACAACCCCTTTTTCTGCTTTTCCCATGACTCCCCTAACACAATTCCCCGGGCCTAAGTTAGAAACAACCCCTTTTTCCTGCTTTTTCCCATGACTCTACAAACACTTTTTTCGGGCCCTAATGGTAGCAAAAACCCCCTTTTTCCCTTTTTTTCCGGACTCTATTGACCCTAAATAGCTTTTTGTTTACACTGATATAAAACTAGCGTTGGGGTTTGTGTTTGCGAATGCGCAGGGACGAAGACGAAGCTAACTATACTTGTTTTTTTTGTTTTCCACGGAATAAAACCTTGAGGGGAAATATTAAAAAATTTCTTTTAAATTTCAAAATGAAACCAAAATTTAAATGTGGGATGTGTGCTGAAATCATGTTTTAGTTTATTCTTTTTTGGCCCCAAAACAATTCGGGCGAACATAGCCCACTTTTTACTTCAAAAGCAAGCGGGCTAACCCATTTATATAGCTTGTTTTTCTTTAGTATTACTATTATTTAAACATTTTATGGAAAAAAAATTTCCACAACAGTGTACAAAACCCCCTCCCCCCCGCACACTCCCAAAAAACCAAAGAAAAAAAAGGGAAAAAATCATATTATTAACCTTTCCCTTTCTAATCTTTTTGTTACCGATGTAAGCCCCTGATCCCTCCCAGGCTATTTCTAGGGTTTGTTCCCTTTCGGGAAATTCTCCGACCAAACACCCAAAACCTCCCAACAGTAAATAATCTAAAAAAATTTGATATTTCCCTCTAAAAGGCAAAAACACCGCTCTACAAAATTCTCATAAAATTATCTTTTTTTCAAAATCCCTCCCAAAAGCGCATTTTTCCCTTTTAAAACCAAAAAACTTTCGGACAAAAAATAAGATTGATTTTGGGAAAATTTTGTTATCACTTATTTTCCTCTTTCCCTCAATAAATTTTTCATTTTTTTCATAAAAGGTAAGGCCGTTAATGAAATCGGGTTTATTTTTTTTGCTTTCCCCTTATATTTGGGTTTCATTTTTGCTTAGCATAAACTTTTACCCATACTTCGAGAAAGATAATAAAATGAAAATGTATACTGACAAGGAGAATGGAGAAATTTAAAATTTTTTCAAATTTAAATTATGGGAATGATTTTGTATGGGGGATTTTTTATTATACTTAAAAATTTCCCCCTGATGAAATTTTTTCACACCAACCCACATTTTTTATCATCACTTATATACCGGGTATTATTGTTATTATTTTAAATTATTTTTTTCATTTTTTATTATTATTTTTGGGTTATTATTATTATTATTATTTAAATTATTTTTTTAATTATTATTATTTTTTTTATTATTATCATTATTTATTAATTTTTAAAATATTATTAATTATTATTATTATTATCACTTTTTATTACTGTTATTATTAAATTTTTTCAAATAAATTTTTTATCATTTTTTATTACCCTTGGTATCACAAAAAAGGGATTATAAATAAAAATAGTTAAAAAATAATGAAAATGAAAATTTAAAAAATGCCCAAAAATAAAATAATAATAATAAAAAAACATAATAAATTAGCAACTATAAAAATAAAATTTATGATGATAATAAAAAAAACAAAAAAGAAATCTTTACATCAAAATACAAATAATAACGGGAAATAACAATGTGGGTAATGAAAATAAAAAAAAAATTATAATTAAAATAAAAAATAAAAATTAATATAATACGATAAAAAGGTGATTAACATATGTAGGGGATATAAAGGAATGTTTGTATAATAATAAGAAAAAAAAAAAATAATAATAATAATAAAAAATAATGATAAAAAAATTAATAAAAATAATAAAAATGATAACGTAAAAATAACTATAGGGATTATCTTGATAGTGATGAAAAAAAGATGATGATGATAAAAAAAATTAATAATAAAATATAAATAAAAATAATAAATAAATAATAATAAAAATGAAAAATAAAACCAACAAATTTTAATAGTAATAAAAAAATAAAAATTTTAAATTATAAAAAAATAATAATGATAATGAAAATGATAAAAAAACGATAATAATTACTTTAATGTTTATCAAAATGATAGTGAAAATAAATCAATAATAATTATTTTATCATTATTATTATTATAATTATAATTTAATTTTGATTAAAATCAAATTAAAATTATAATTATAATAACGAAAATAATAAAAAATGAAAATAATAAAATAATGAAAATAATATTATTATTATTATTATTATTATAATTATAAAAATAACGAAAATAAATTATCATAATGATAGTGTTTATGAAGATAATAAATAATAATAAAAATTTCAAAAACCCCCTTAGGGGATAACCATGATCTGTTTGGGGTAAAAATTAATAAAAAATGGTGATAAAAAAAATGAGTATATTGACAATAGTTTCCCAAGGGATGATGAGGGTGTTTTGGGAAAATGATAGAAAAACATTGTAGAACTAATAAAAACCAACAATGTTTAATCCAAATTTATAGTGAAAAAAAAAATATAATAATAATGCCTGGGTAAATAATTTTTACGGTCATAACCATGTTTTATGTTTTGTAATGATTTAAAAAATTTAAATTAAATTAAAAAAATAATTAAAAAACCCAAATGATAATAAAAATAATAATAATAAAAATAATAACCCTAATCTTCATAAATAATATAATAAAAAATAAAAAATAAATAATAAAAAGGGTGATAAAAAAAATGAGGAAAAATAAATTTTGGGAATGACGTTTGGGGTGAATTATGAAACAATGATGAACTAAAAATAAAAATTTAAAAATAATAATATAATAATGATTAATCAAAAATAAAAATATAATTTATAATGATAATGAAATAAAAATATAAAAATGAAAAGGGGTAGCAATATAAAAAATAAAAAAAAAAAAAAAGGTCGTTCTAAAACAGCTAAACACGTTGATTTTTTCCCACGAGTTATCTTTTTCACTACTTTTCTTTTTTCTTTCTAAAAAACTGATAGATTTCCTTTGTCACGTTATAACATCGGGGTTTTATTTTTCACCACAGCGAAATATTATTTTTGAAAAAATTGTGTCAATTTTTGGTCCGAAACTTCCCAGCGAAAAAAAAAAAAAAAAAAATTTAAAAAAAAAAAAAGAAAAAAAAACACTCATCTTTAAAGTCACACACTTGTTGAGGGGAACATGGGTTGACTTTTTGGGTTTCCCCTTTCTTGTTCGCAAGGGCCAGTTCGCCTCCCCCTCCTTCAGTAAAAACTCCCCCCTCCCCCTTTCCAAACTCCTCACTTAACCCCTTTTTCCCTATTTTACCTATTTTTTTTCCCATTAGTCCCCCCTTTGGCTTGGGTGTGTTATATATTGCGGTTTGTTGTTTCCCGGGCAGAAACCCTTGTCTAGTTTGCAGTAAACTGGTTTAAACGGGTGGGAGTTTAAGCTGTTTGTTCTGGGATTTTTTGCCCCTTTATTCTCTATCATCTTTTCCATTCTAACATCTCTCTCCCCTCTCTCCTATTTTCTCTCTCTCTCTCTCTCTCCCCCTCTCCCTTCCCCGGGAAATTATATTGAGAAAGGGGGTTGATCCCAAAAAGGGGATTCCCTTTTTACCCCCTTCGAAAATTTTGAGCATAAAAAAAAAAAAATGAAATGTTCTTTTTCAGCATAATGTTTTTACCTCCAGCGAGAAATCTCTTGGGGCTCTTGTGGTCTGGTGATGGGGGCCCCCTGCCCCCTGGCCGCCCCAGGCTAGGGCTCGGGGACATGGTAAATTCACGGCGGGAAATGGAAAAGGTCATGGGGGGCCACGGAGGTATGGAAAGGTATGGGGAGGCTAGGGAAAAGGACAGGGGGGTGGGGGATAGGGACAGGGCCCGGGAGGACAGGGTGGGGGATTGGAAAAGGGACATGGGGACAGGGCCCGGCGGATAGGGGAAAGGACGGGAGTCATGGGGGCCCGGATTAGGGCAAAGGACGGGGCCCACGGGGGCGGATATGGCAAAGGCAGGGCGGGGGGGGGAACGGACATGGGGGACATGGGGGGGCGGGGGATCCGGACATGGAGGACAGGGAAAGGGTAAGGGGAAAGGGCCCATGGGGGTTACGTAAGTTTTCTGTTTTTTTGGGCCGTCAGTTAAAATAAATAATAGTAAAAAAAACCCCCAAATTTTAAACAAACAAAACAAGGGTTTTTTTTGCCTTATATTTTCATCTGTGCATTAACCCAAAAAAATTATTCTTTTCAGGATACCACTAGAAACCCCTTAATGAATAAAAGATGCAGCCTGAAAAAAAAATAAAATGGTTTAATTTTTAAAAAAATCATTTTTTTTAACCACCTATTCCGCGGATCTATCTTTTCCCTTTCTTTTCTTTTTTAATATATTTTCTTTTTTTTTCGAACCAGGTTCTTTCACAAACAACATTCGTCCTTCGAACATTTCCTTATTGACTGATACTCTGGCATAAAAGCCTTTTTTTGGGAGATCCCGGGAATACCAAAGCGTTTTAATTTTTTTTTTCCCAAAGCTTTTAGAAGGGGTTCGTGTGTTTTAAAAAAGTTAGGAAAGTGTGATATATTACTTTGATAGGGAAGGGATATTAGGGAAAATAAAAAAAATCTTTTAAAGTTTAAAAAAGTTAGATAAAATGCTCTATAAACCGATAGAACCCTATATATGTTGTTACTGTAAACCCGGCGATTTCGTGTCAAAGGATTCCCGGGGAAAGCTCTCTCCTAGAAAGAAAAAAATTTAAAAACTTTTTTAAAAAAAACCACCCTGGCAAATCAACTAAGTGTTGACTTTATTTTACGGCTTTCGCCCTTTTGCTTTCCCCTTTTGGTTTTAGTTAAAAGAAATAGCATTTCTTTTTTTCCTAAAAGAGCATATCTAAAATGGTATTTAAATCTCTTGGGGAAAACCAAAAGAAGACCCAAAGGCGACAGAGAGAGGGGGTTTTTGGTGTGTTTAAGGAAAAAAAACATACGGGCCAATGGGTTCCGCTGCAATGGGGTGACGAGCAACCAGAAAGGGTTTAAATTTTTACAAAATAGAAAAAAATATATAATTTTCCCTACAAAAAAACTATGAATACTCCAATAGGATCTTACAGAAAAAAACACAGTCCCTTTTCCGGTCCCTTTGGGAGCAAAAAACTTTTTTTTTTCATGGGTTTAAACCCCCCAATCTTCTCGTTTTTCCCTTTTAAATTTTGAGTAAAACCACCCTCCTCAAAGGGCCTCAAAGGAAAAAGGACACACACAAATCACACACACAAATATATGATATATAATATAAACATATACAAAATAAAATTTTATATATATATTTTTATAAAATAATATTATATATATATAATTTTATTATATATATATATTTTACAGTATAGTTACATTTTTGGGGTAAAAAACACACAAAACACATTATTTTGGGGTTTTAAGTAAATTATTTTATATATTAATATATTTTAAAATATATATTATTAATATATACCTATAAACTACATCATACTAAAATTTCATACATATATTTTATTTTATATTATATATAATTTTAATATATATATGTTGTATGTTTTATATACATGTGTGTTTTATGTATATATATACCTATTATTTATTATATACATTTTCGCATACTACAAATTTATATATATATATTATAAAATATACATATATATATATTATTTTATATATATATATATTGATAAAATATTATATAAATTTTATATATATATTATTTTTATTAAAATATATATGGATAAAATTCCCTGTTTTGTGTTTTTTTTACTATATTTTTATATATTTATATAACTAATATATAATTTTAAAATTATCCCTTTTATTATATACATATATATATATTACATATGGGTTATGTGTGTGTGGTGTGTTTTTTTACATGTATTTACATATATATATATGTTAAAATATATATACAATTTTTATATAAACACCCACCCCACACACCCCACACACCATACACACACCCCCCGACCAAACACACACACCGCAGACCCCCACACACACACACACCCCCACCACCACACCCAAACACACACACACACACACCCCACCAAACACACACAAAACACACACCCACACAACCCCCCCACACACACACACACACAAACACATATTACAATAATATTTTATATATATATTTATATATTAATATATAATTATATATATAATATTTTGTTTGTAAAATTACAATGTATGGGTGGGATATTGTATATATAATAAATTTTATAATTTTATATTTTATATATTTTATATATAACATAATATGTATATATTATATGTGTTTGTGTGTGGGGTGTGTGTTTTGTGTGTGTGGTTTTTTGTGTGTTGGGGTGTGTGTGTGCATATAACACACATATATTGTGTATTAAAAAATTTATATATTACAAACATACATCCCTACATTTCTCATCCCAAAACACACCACACACCACACACACCACACACCCCACCCACCCCATATATTATTTTATATTATATTAATATTAATATATATAAAATATACACATATACATATACCACATATATATTTTCATATACATATAATATACACATATTATATGTAACACAAAACACAAAACACACCACACACACCCCACACACACAACATCAAAGCATATTTATATTTTATAAAATTTTATAATATATTTTTATATATTATTATATTAAAAATATATATCCCTATTATATTATATAACTATATATATTTATATTATTTAAATTATATAAAATGTGTGTGTTTTTTGTGTGTTTGTGTGTGTGGTGTGGGGTGTGTGGGGTGTGTGTGTCTTTTATTATTAAAATATAATTTTTTAATATATATTATAATATATAATAGATAAAAATAATAAAGATAAAATAGATAATAAATAGACAATTTTAAAAGATAATGTGGTTTATATATATAATTAATATATTTATATATTTTATATATTAAAACATATATATGTACATATACATTTTAAACCCCCCAAAAAAAATTAAATAAAAATATTTTGGGTTTATTCCCTAAATCACCTATTAAACTATAAAATAATAATTTTAAAATATATATAAAATTTTTATAAAATAATATGTTATATATTATATATGTATACATTTTTATTTATATATATATTTATATATATTATTATATATATATTATTTTTATTATAATTAAAGGGGATATAATATAATATTGGTTGTGTGTGTGGGTGTGTGTGTGTGGGGGGTGTGTATATTATTATATTTATATATATTAATATTATATATATATATAAATATATATTTTACATATTTTTTGGGGTGGTGTGTTGGGGTATTTTTTCATTATAAACACCCACACACACATACCCCACACCCACCGCCAAAACAAACACCACCCCACACACTCACCCACACACATGTATTTTCATTAAAATATATATATATAAATATATAAAATTTTATATATATATTCATAGATAATAATAGATGATAGATAAAATAATAGAAAAATAGATTACATACTATATTTATATAATATATATATTTATATATCTATATAAAATTTAAAATTTTAGAAGTAGATAATAATAAAACCCACATATATATATATATAAAATATATATATATATATATATAAATTTTATAAATAACACAATATATACATATATCATCATCAAAAACCGGGAACCATGTTTGAGCAGCCGTGGCCTCTCCCCATCCTTTCCCACTCAACTCGATCTTGCGCTTTTTTTCTCCCCTTGGGACCTCGAAAAGCCCGCAAATATCTTTGATGTTTTCGCTCAGTCTTATCTTCCCCCGGGTTTTTTCTCTTCCCCTGTTTCCTTCACCATCCCTGTCCCGCAAGTTTTCCTCAATAAATTTTTCCTCTCAAACCCGACCATAAATTTAAATTTTCCCTTTTTTTCGAGTCCAAAACCGGGCTTTACAATTTTTTTCCAGATCTTCATCATTTCGTTTTTTTTCCTGTCCAGTTAATACGTGTACTCGTCTTTAAACCCCATTTCAAAAATATTTTATCTTTTTTTTATGTCTCTTCCCTTTAGCCCCCCAACACTCGAAACCCTTTATTCAATTTGGGAAAAATATTTGGGTTTAATAACCTCACCTTTTCCTTAAGGTAATGCTTTGGAAACTTTCCGATGTTTTGAGAGCAAAATGTGGCGTTTTTTGGGGAAAGGTAATTCCCTTTTATTTTTTTCCGGGGAATCTCATATTATTAGTTAAAAAAACCCCCAAGATAATGAACTCTTTCACACTTTCCCCAAAACCCCTCCATTGATTG
>NW_023641423.1:25000-27500 GCF_015228065.2 Penaeus monodon
CTATCATTATTGTAATAACTGTAATTACCATAAAATATCTGTATTTTTATCATTATCATTATATTTTATTATTATCATTATTATTATTATTATTATTATTGTTGTTGTTGTTACCATTGTATCATCATCATTACTGTTGTTTATTATTATATACATTTCATTTTATCATCATCAATATCATTATCATTATCATTATTTTATCATTATTGTTATTACTATTATAATAATCATTATTACTATCATTATTATTATTGTTATTATCATTATCCTTTTTATCATATTTATCATCTTTATTATTATTATTATTATTATTATGGGAATAATTACTTATTGTTTTAGTTATTATTATCATGATTAGTAACATCATTACTTTTATTATTATTATTATCATTATCATTACTAGTATTATTCTCACATTATATCCCTATCTACCATTGCTATTGTTATCCTTTTTCTCTAACATCATTATCATTAATATATATATATATATATATTATATATATATATATATATTTTATTATATATATATATATATATATATATATATATATATGTTTTATATAGAGATAGATAGATAGAGAGAGAGAGAGAGAAGGGGAGGGGGAGAGAGATTTTGTGTGTGTGTGGTGTGTGTGTGTGTGTTTTGTGTGTGTGTGTGTGTTTTGTGTGTGTGTGTGTGTGTGTGTGTGTGTATGTATATTTATATATTTACATGACGCGAGAGTAAAGTAATGACAACAATTCCAACTTATAATAAAACAAATTTAAAAAGATTACTTGTTATCTTTATATAACAAATGCAAAATAAATGTACTATAAAGCAAGGATTTGTATGTCATTTTTTTGTACTGAAATAAAGGTTATCGAATTTTTTAGTTAACATTTTTTTGATTTACATATCACCATTCTTTTCATTACAAACTATTTTATCATCCACATCTTAGTACAATTTCTTGCGGAAACTAATGACATTTCAGTAGTATATCTTAAAACATTCTTATCTGTAGAAAATGAATGTTATTTTCAGTCGACATCAAAGGACTTGGTTTAATTTTGATCACGAGCAACGGCCATTTTCCACTACATTTAAAATATTCTTTCCTAACCGATTTTTAGCAACCCATAGCAAATGGACGAGTGTTGCCCAAATCCTCGAAACAACCTGTTAAAAAAATGATCAGTCATGTTTTAAAAGTCACCATATTTTTTTTAGGGGAACATCAGTGACCTTATTGTTTCTGGCGGTTGTGTTGTAACGCCCACTTTAACGCCCACCTATTTCCCCCCTGCCTATTACTCCCTACCGTGACAGTCAAGTGTGTGTATATATATTGAGTGGTGACGGATACTCTCACAGTAGTTCCTCGGGTCTCGTTTTTCAACAAACATGGTTTGGGAATGGTGAGTTTCAAGTGAAATTGTTTGTTTTGGCAGACCTGGTATGTTTTCTTTGACTCTCTCTCTCTCTCTCTTCCCCTCTCTCCTCTCTCTCTCTCTCTCTTTCTCCTCTTTCTCTCTTTTCCCCTCTCTCTCCTCTCTCTCTCTCTCCCCTCCCCTCTCTCTCTTTTCTAAATCTATCTATCTCCTGCCTCTCCTTCTATTCATCTCCACCCATTGCTCTCTCAAAATCCCTCCCTCCCACCTTCGTTCTTTTCCCCCCCCTCCCATTCTCTCTCTCTCTCTCTCTCTCTCTCTCTCTCTCTATCCCCTCTCTCTCTCTCTCTCTCTTTCTGACCGAATGACTTTACTTCCTTCCAAAGTCGCCTATACATTCTCTTTTCCCTTAAGTCAGTTGTTAAATCTGATCTGAAGTCATCATTGGGTGACATTTCTTTGGGGAAAACACCTCCTCACTTTCATATGGACATATCATATAAGTATTTTCAGCCACTTTCACAACTATACATCTTTTTTTATTATCCTATGAGCAAACAGACAAACTCATTGACTTCCCTGAGGGACAACAGAATGATCCCTTTTTCACCATTTGCTTAAAATAGAATCAGTTTTTTTTTCACAGTACTGTTTCAGGGGATGGGGATAGCGTATGTTTTATTCTTTATTTCATGTGTTTTTTTAGGGAAAGGGTTCATTCCCAACAATAACTTAAATTATACGTACATTAAAAACCCATCAATCTTGCAGCGTGGGGCTCTAGTGGCCTTTGTCCGTGTTGGTGATTGTGGCACTGTCCCTGGCCGACCCAGGGTACGGCTACGGAGGACATGGTGGCCACGGTAAAGGTCCGGCGGGTATGGAAAGGCCATGGCGGCCACGGAGGGTATGGAAAAGGCCATGGCGGTCACGGAGGGTATGGGAAAAAGGGCATGGCGGTCACGGCGGGTATGGAAAAGGCCTGGCGGCCACGGAGGCTATGGCAAAGGGACATGGAGGTTACGGACATGGGGGTGGGGTTTTGGCAAAGGACACGGACACGGAGGCTACGGAAAGGGACACGGAGGTGGTTACGGACACGGAGGGTACGGCAAGGACACGGCGG
>NW_023641424.1:0-10528 GCF_015228065.2 Penaeus monodon
TTTTGTGTGTTTTGGGGTGTGTGGGGGTTTGTGTTTTTTGGGTGTGTGTTTTGTTGGGGGGTTTGTTTTATTTATATTATTATAAAATTATAATTTATATATATTTTTATTATATTTTTTGTGTGTGTGTGGTGTTGGTGTGTGGTGTTGGTTTGTGTGTGTTTGTAGTATATATATATTTATATATATATTTTTGTGTGTGTGTGTGTGTTTTTGGTTGTGTTTGTGTTTTTTTGTGTGTGTGTGTGTGTGTGTCCACTAGATAGTAGATGAAAAAACGATAATATAACATTATACATGTATACAAAATTATTTATATATATTTTTAATAATATAATATATATATATATATATTATATATATATGAGTACTTTACACATATGTGTATGTGTGTGTATACATACATATATTTTATAATATATATATTATATATATAATATAATATATATATATATATTTTCTTTTTTTAAAAGGGTAGTTCATGTCTGACCCGCCGGGGTCCGCATGATATTAATCGTAGTTTTATGTTGTGATGCTTTTGGATGAGTACGTGGTAGGGTCCCCAGTTCCTTTCCACGGAAGAGTCCCGGGTGGTACCTTTTTAGGTAATCATTCTCTTTTTTACCCGGGGCGGGGACCAGAAATGACTTGGGCGGGCTTGGCCCCCAGGGGGCTAGGTAGGAAATCAAGGTGAAGTTCCTTGCCAAGGGAAACAACGCGACGGTGGGTGACTCGAACCCTCGAATTTCATTCAGTTGCGTCGGACAGTCTTGATCCGACGCTTAACCCTTTTTGGCCACCGGGGCCCCTTGACATCAGGGGTTCCTGATTTTTTTCTTAGAAATTTAAGCGGGTTTTTTCCCATTCCCTTTCCCCCCCCGGGGTTTTTATGATCCCATCTCTATTTACCCAGCATTGACTTAGGGGTTTGGGCCCACCCAGGGGGCTGGGCAGGCAATCGAGGTAAGTTCTTGCCCCAAAGGGGAAAAAACGCGCCCGGGCCCGGGGATTCGAGCCCTCGAACTCGGGTTGCGTCATGACGGTCTGGAGTCCGCGCTTAACCTTCGGCCCCCGCGGCCCCCATAATATATATATATATAATATATTAGTAGATAAAAATAGATAGATAGAAATGTAACAATAATATATACATATTACATGTTACCACCATGTTTGTGCCGGGTAAAAAGAGATGGTATGATAAAAAAAAAAAAAAAAAACACCGGGGGGAAGGCAAAAGGAACCACCGCTCAAAAATTTCCAAAAAAAAAATCTGGAAGCCCCTGATCACCAAAGGGGCGGTGGCCGAATGGTTGAGCTCGGACTCAAGACTGTCACGACGGCATTGATTTAAGGGGGTTTTGAGTCACCGACCCGGGGGTTTTTCCCTTGGGGAAGGAAATTCACCTTGATGCCTACCTAGCCCTGGGTGGCCAAGCCAGCCCAAGTCATGTGGTCCCAACCCGGGGGTAAGTAGAGAGATTATTTCCCAAAAAAAAAAAGGGGAAAAACCGGCACTCTCCGGAAAAGGGAAATGGGGGCCCCACCCTATCACTCCAAGAGCATCACAACATGAAAACTACAATTAAGTATCATGCTGTGACCCCGGGGCTCAGACATGAAATACCTTAAAAGTGATGATAAAATATACTAGATATATATATATATATATTATAATATAATATTATATATAATATAAAATATTATATTTACTGTGTGGGTGTGTGTATCTGTTTTTGTGTGGGTGGGGAGGTGTGTATTTAAACACATTACATATTTATATATTTGTATTATTGTGTATATAATATGTATGTATACAAATATTTAAAATGTATATACAAACTACATACATATAAAATTTTAAAATTTATATATATAATTATAATTATTAATATAATTATATATATAAATATATGATATATATATATATACTATATAATTATATTATAAAATTAATAATAATAATATATATATATAATATATATATATATAAAGGGATTGAGGGGAATAAAAAGAGAGAGACAGGGAAAAGGGAAACACGGGCCCAGGCGAGGACGACAACGGAAGGGGGGGTCGGTCGGTAGAGGAGGGGGGACTATGCCAGGGTTGGGGTTTAGTCCGAAAATTTCAATAAATCCGGTTTTTTGTTTTGGGGTTTTTTCTACCAAGTCTCTACAAGAATAGCGTTTTACCATTCATCTGTTGTTTTATATATACATAAACATATATTATTAATAATAAAATATTATATATTATATATATATATTTTATTAATAAATATATAATACAACACACATATTAATTATAAATATAATAATATTATTATATTTAATATATAAAATTTTTATAATATTGTATAGTCCAAGACAATTTAATAATATATAATATATATAATATATAAAATATATATTTATATATATTTACAATATCATCATCATCGGGGGCTAACCCCGAGGGGGGCCAGGCGCTCCCCCCTCGAAGCAAGTCTCCAGGCAGGGCACCGCCCATCTCTAATTCCTCGTGACAGATCTCGTCGACTGCCCAACCATGACTCCGGGTTGCCCCCACAGGTCTCCCCCACCAGGGTTGTCTCGCAAGGACCCCTGATGGCAGGGGTCCCAGGGAGACGAGCTAGGTGGCCATATAACCGTAACAGGTCCTGCCAACTGTACCCCTTTCCCGGCAAAGGGACTTTTACAAAATCCCAAAAGGCGGATTTCGAGGTTTCCTTCCATGAGCAAATGGCAGTATCAGCCTTTTGAAGCCCTTTGGGCCCTTCTGCAAGGTCCCGACACCTCCAAATGCTCTTTTTGTAAATTTTTCCTGGCCCTGTTCCCAGCCCAATCCATCCTGACTTCTTGTTCGACAACCCAGAAATGGTATGCTACCAAGGTATGTAAAACTTTCTGTCTCAACTCCTCGCTGGAAACATGGATCAACTAAACGGTTCCCTTAACACCCCCCAAAGTCCTGAATTTTGGGTTTTGGGTCCAGGAACCTCTAGTTCGCCTCTTGCTAAATGCATAAAGAGTCCCCACCAGTGTTTCCCAAGGACTCAGATAGGATGGCAACACGTGGGCAAAGCCCAAGGTTGAGCCCTTATATTCCCCAGGTTGCTCTACATGTAACCCAAACGGCAGTGCTACAGTCCCAACAACCCCCTTTTTCCTTCCAGAGAAGGATACCACCCCCCTCAGCAGGTCGGGGGAAGGGTCCCGACTCCCAGATACTTTTCAGGATGTAGAAAGGCCTCGAGCCATGGGTTTTCACCCCCGGCTTTAGCATTTAAAGCAGGGAATAAATTGCCTGCAGCTTTCCCCTCTTCAGCTTGGAAACGCCATCCTAAACTCTGTTGGGGTAGGAGGTTCCTCACTATGGGTTCCGGTGCGGGCCTAAATATACTTGCATCAAACTAACTGTTGGAGGGTCTACCTTGTACAACTGTTCAAAATACTCAGCCCAAGTTCACGAACCCCAAATGATTTTCCCGCTGATCGTACTGCAGTCATCTGTAGGAGGGCTTGATTTTCAGTTTTTCAGGGTTTGGTAGGCGGGGCGAAGGTCTTTACCAAGAAAAGGCCTTTCACCTCCCAAAAGTTTCCTGATGAACTATTCCTTGTCCCTTTCAATGTCCGAGCCCTACACACCAGGAAAGGGCCAAAAGACTTGTTCCCTTTTCAGCCGAGCCTTGGACATGCTTCAGGGGCCCTTTAAATGTCTCCGGGGAGAGGAATTCCCCTTGCCCTCGGGTATGCCAAGGACCGATGTTACACGTTTGAAGACTCCCACAGGCAACTGGGCCCATCAGGTTGTTGATTCTGTGAACGTCGAGACTGCCCGGGTGACCATGGCACACTCCTCCCCCTTATTTCCCTGTCTAGGTAAACCCCTGAGGGGGCCCTGGGGGGACAGGGGTTTTGAATGGACCCGCAGGGTACCAAAAACCACCCTAGGGTCAGTCCCACAAACTGGGCACTCCAGAAACCCGCATTCTGGAGGATCCTCCATCGATGCTAAAAAGAATGGGGTTTTGTCCCCTTTGGCCACTGTCCCCTATCGTTTTAAACCATTCCAAACGATGCGGGTTGGAGCGCTATTACCAGAGCCAGAGATCCTCATTCCTGGGACCTAGCAAAGCCCCGGAAGGAGGCTATTCTCGTGCTGGATCAGCCCCTACCTGGGGGCCCAAACAGACATCTCATAGCCGCTCGGTTACAACTAGCCTCATTGAAGTCACCCAGAATAATGAAAATATCTCCCCGGGGGAAAATTTTTGCCACAAATAAAGTTTGCCATAAAAAACTTCTTTACATCTTTTTTATATACATCAGAGGGGGTATACAGCATAAGAGACTAAGCCAAAAGCATTTTTCATCTCAGGGGCCAAATACGCTCATCAACCGGTCCCCACCTAAACCCCGGGGGCTGAATTTTGCTGGAATGGCTATGGCTTCCCTGGGGTGGTGACCATTGCGGGCCCCCAACCAGAGTAGTTACACCCACACTGATCGTGCGCTACCAGTCTTCTCCCCTCTAAAGGGCAGCCACATAAAACGCCCAGTCCCCTAAATTTCCCGCGATAGCAAGGGGTAACCACTCTCCTCCCGCAAGGCCCGGATTTTTCCAACGCCTACCCGAAAGCACGCCTGAGGTTAAGCCCGGGGTCACTCCGGGTGAAATGCCACTTCTGCCGCCCCCCCCCGAACACCCCCAAATAAAGGGGGTCAGCAGGCTGTGGGACCGCCCTGTGGGTTCCGGGGGTTTTTTGCCTCCAAGCTTCAGGGTGGGTTGGCGCCTCCCAGGGCGCAGGGGGACGAGAACTCTCGCTCCAATCCTGCTCCCGACATTTGCCCTCCCAGCGGGCCCACAGCCCACCTTACTTGCTGGTGGGGGGGAAAACTCCCCTCCCCCCACCCATACCATTTTTCGGGTCGTTGCCAGGGGGCTTTCGGGGGAGAGGAGGACTGGCAAGGCCCCCCCCCCAAGCCCCCCCCATTCCCCAGGTTGGCTGGGGGGCGGGAGTTGGTACGGACCAAGCGGTCCCCATGCCGGTGAGCCAAGCTCCATACCCTGGGGGTCCTGCTCTCCGAGACCCCCACATTTTTAGCCTGGGACCGAAGGTCCCATTACCCATGGTGGCCACGGGAGGTATGTAAAAGTCTGATGATGGAGAGGCTCTGACCGGGCAGGGGAGACGTGCAAAAGCTGCCCCCTTTTTCGCACTGAGCTAGCCAGGGGTGGAAGCTGCAGTGGAAGGCATGAAGCACTTAACATTTCTGGGCAAAACACACCATTGCTTCACATCACCTGCGCGTGAAGCCCCACCACATATTTTAATTGTATAATTTTTATAATATAATATTATATTATATATATATATTATATTATATATAATATATATATGTGGGATAAATATTATTTTAAAATTTATATTATATATTTATATAATATATATATATATATAAAAATAATATATATATATAATATAAAATTATAGAATATATATTTATATGTATATATATATATAATATATAAAATATATATATATTAATATATATATTTGTGTTGTGGGTGCTACATATGTAAACCATACACCACCAATCTATCTATCTATCTATTTATCTATCTATCTATCTTATATATATTAATATTATATAATAATATATAATTATATTATATATGAGCACACAAACAAACATATATAAAATAAAAAATTATACATTACATAAATATATATATATTATAATAAAAATTATATAATATATATTATATAATTATATGAAATATATATATTTTATATATGTTGGTGTTTTGGCTCATTTATTTATTTTATATAATATTTTATAAAATTATTATAATTTATATTAGATAGATAGATAGATAGATAGATAGTAGATAATATGTTGTGTTTATGTGTATACATAGATCACACCCACCACCACAATAATATAATATATAATATATAATATATATATATATATTATATACAAAACTATATTTTTATATCTAAAATTATTAAATATATTATATAAATATATATATTATTAAATATAATATAATATAAAAAATATATAATATATATTTATACACACACAAAATATATATATATATTATATAATATAAAATTATAATATAATTATATAAATATATATATATCATATATAATATGTGGGGGGTGCTTCACGGCATGGTGATGTGAAGCAATGGTGGTTAGCCTAGATAATGTTAAGTGCTTGCAGCCTTCTCACTTGCAGCTTCCCCCCTGGCTAGCTCGTGCGAAAAGGGAGCAGCTTTTGCACTTTCCCCCTGCCAGGCAGAGCCTTCCATTATCAAGACTTCTACATACCCCTCGGGCCACCCGGGTAACTGGGGACCTTGGGTCCCCCGGCTAAACTGTGGGGGATCTCGGAGCGCAGGAGCCCCCCGGGTAGGACTATGGCTCACCGCTGTGGACACCTCTGGCTCCGTACAACTCCCGCCCCCCAGCCACCGGGGGAATGGGTGGGTTTTGGGGGAGGTGGGCCTTGCCGTCCCCTCCCCCAGAAAGACCCCTGCAACGACCAGAATAAATGGATATGCTGGGGGGAGGGGGGTTGCCCCCCCACCCCAAAGTAAAAGGGGGCTGTGGGTCCCGCTGGGAGGGCAAAAGTGGGACGCAGGATTTGGAGCGGAGTTTCTCGTCCCTCCTGCGCCCGGCAGGGCCAACCCACCATGAAGCTTGACAAAGCCCTCGGAAACCCCCCAGGGGGTCCCACAGCCTGCTGACCCCCCTTTTTTTGGGGGTGTGTCGGGGGGGGCGGCAGAAGTGGCATGACCCCCCCAATGACCACCTAGGGTTAACCTAGGGGTGCTTTCTGGGGAGGGGCTTGGAAAATCCCGGGCTTGCGGCAGGAATTGGGTTTCCTCGCTATCGCGGGAATTGAGGCGACGGGCGTTGATGTGGCTGCCCTCTTTGAGTGGAAAAACCTGGTAGCGGGAGATCAGGGGGGTGAAACCTACTACTGGTTGGCACAGCAAAGGTCAAACCCCTCCCCGGGTATAGCCCTACCATCTCCAGCCAAATTCACCTCGGAGTTAGGTGACACCCGGGTTTAGGCGTATTAGGCACTGGGAAATGAAACCTGCTTTGGCTTCATGCTTTATTGCTGTATACGCCCTCTGAGTATATAAAATTGATGGAAGAGACTTTTTATGGCAAACTTGCATTTTTGGGCAGAAATTGTCCCCGGGGAGATATTTGCATTATTCGGTGACTTTTTAAGAGGCATCCAGTTTAACCGAGCGGGGTATAGATTCTGTTGCCCCCATGGCCAGGAGCTGATCCCAGCAGCGAGAATAGCCTCCTTCTCCGGGGCTTTGCAGGTCCCCGAGAAGAGATTCTGGCTCCTGGGAATAGCGCTCCAACCCCACGTTGGACATGGACCGATACGGGTACGTGGCCCAAAGGGGATCAACCACTTCTTGTTAGCTGCGATGGAGGATCCCCCCCAGAAATGAGGGTTTTTCTGGGTGCCGAGTTTTGGGATGACCCTAGGTGGTTTGGTACCCTGCGGGTCCACTTTAAAATCCCGTCCCCCCTGGCCACCCTCAGGGGTTTCCCTAGAGACTAAGGGAGGAGGGTTTGCCCATGGTTCACCAGGGCAGTCTCTGACCGATTCACAAACTCAAAAACCTGATGGACCCGTTGCTCTGTGGGAGCTCTTCAAGCGTGTAACACTCGAGTCCATTGGCAAACGCCCGAGGCAAGGCAGAAATTCCCTCTCCCTGGAGACTTAGAGGGCCCCTGAACTGTCACAAGGGCCGGTGAATAGAAACAATCTTTTGTCGTTCCTGGGTGTAGGGCTCGGAACTGCTGAGAAGGGACAAGGAATAGTTCATCAAATTTGCTGAGGAGGTCGAAGGCCTTTTTTGGTAAATGACCTTCGGCCCCGCCTACCAAGCCCCGGAAAATGAAATTAAGCCCCCCTCAAGATGACCAGTACGATCACGGGTCAGATATTTGGGGTTTGTGAACGTTTGGTGGTATTTTTAACGTTGTACGGAGACCCTCCACAGTAGTTTGGATGCAAGTGATATTTAGTGCCGCACCGGACCCACCCATCAGTGAGGCCTCCTACCCCAACAGAGTTTAGGTGGGGATTTTTCCCAAACTGAAGAGTGGGAAAGCTGCAGGCATATGTGATATCCCGCTTAATGCTAAAGCCTGGGGGTGAACCTATGGCTGGGCCTGCATACAGTCCCCCCGAAAGCATCTGGGGAGTCCGGTACCTTCCCCCCACCTGCTGAGGGGGGTGGTCCCTTCTTGGAAGGAAAAAGGGGATTGTTTGGATGTAGCAACTGCCCTGGCATTACAGTGTGAGCAACACTGGGCAATTCAAGGGCTCGACCCTTTACTTTGCCGACGATGTTGCCTCCCCATCTAGTCCCCTTTGGGAAACACTGGTTTGGGGACTCTTGATGCATTAGCAAAAGAGGCGAAGCCTAGAGGGCCCTGGGGCCAAAAACCAGATTCAGGACTTGGGGGCTTTAAAGGGGAAACCCCTTATTGATCCATGTTTCCACGAGGATGTTGAAGTTACAGAAAGTTTTAAAAACCTTGGTAGCATATCCATATCTCTGGGTTGTCAAACAAAACAGTAATGGATTGGTCGGCAAAAGGGGCCATGAAAATTTATCAAAAAGGATTTGGAGGGTCGGTACCTATGAGAAAAACCAACTGCTTCAAGGCCTTTATACTGCCAGTTTTGCTTATGGAAGCGAAACCCCGAAGTTCGCCTTTAGCATTTTGTAAAAAGTCCCTTTGCCCGGGTCATGGGGTACGTTGGAGGACCCGTTACAGGTTATATGGCCACCTAGCTCGTCTCCTGTGGACACCCTGCCCATCAGGTAGTCTTCTGGAGACAACCCGGGTGGAGGAGACCCGTGGGGCAACCCCGGAGATCATGGCTTGGGGAAACTCGACGAGATCTGCCGAGGAATTAGAGATGGGCCGTGTGCCTGCCTGGAACTTGCTGAGGGGGGATGCGGCCATGCGCCCCCTCGGGGTTAGCCCCCTTTATGATGATTATGATATGTATATATAATAATATATTATAATAATTTTAATAAATATATATATATATTTATTTTGTGTCTGTGACATAACAATATATTTTTTTAAAATTATATAAAAAAAATATTATATATAATATTTATATATATATATATATTGTGTGTGTGTTATATATTATATATATATATAATATAATATATAATATAATATAATATATATATATAATTTTGGTTTATTATATATCAAAACACAGATGAAAGGGAAAAACCCATTCTTTTTTAGAGACTATGGTAGAAAAACCCAATCCAAAACCCGGATTTTTGAAATTGCGGACTAACCTAAAAGCGCAAGTCCGCCCGATCCTCCTTTCCTGACCTGACCCCCTTCCGTTGTCGTCCTCGTGGGCCCCCTGTTACCGTTTGCCCCCCGCTTCTCTTTTATTTCCCCCCCATATCCCTTTTTTAAAATAATATATATATTATATATAATTATATATATATATTATATATATATATATAATAGTATAAATTATTATCTATAATCTATTTCTATTCTATATTATATATAATATAATATATATTAAAATTATATATATATATGTTGTATGGTTTTATATCATGTAATATATTTTTTACAACATATTATACACATATACATAAAATATATACATATGTAATGTGTATTAAAAACCACCTCAAACACCCCACAAACAAACAAAACACACACCCCCACAGTAATATATTATATATATATATAATATATATATATATAAAATATATATAAAATATATCTATGTTACATTATCTCATCATTTAACGGGAGGTTTATGTCTGAGCCGCCGTGGTCCGCATGATACTTAATTGTAGTTTTCATGTTGTATGCTCTTGGGTGGTAGTGGTAGGGTCCCCAGTTCCTTTTTACGGGGAGGCCGGGGTTTTTTCCTTTTTTTTTTTTGGTAATCATTCTCTCTACTTATCCGGGGTTGGACCAGCACGACTTGGGCTGGCTTGGCCACCCAGTGGCTAGGTAGGCAATCAAGGTGAATTCCTTTCCCAGGGAACAACGCGCCGGTCGGTGACTCGAAAACCCTTGAACTCGATTGCCGTCGTGACAGTTTGATCCCATCTCTAACCATTCGGCCACCGCGGGCCCTTTGGGGATCATGGGTTCCATGATTTTTTTTTTTGGCAATTTTTGCGGGGGTTTGGCCATTGGCCTTCCCCCCGGTTTTTTTTTTTTTTTTTATCGAGTCACCATCTCTATTACCCGCACTGACATGGGTAGGTTAAAAATGTTATATGTAATATTATCTTTCTACTATCATCTATCTACTATCTATCTATCTATCTATATATATAATATATATAATATATTGTGGGGGGCCCCGGGGGCCGAATGGGTTTGAGGGTCGGCTCCAGACCCTCAACGGCAACCCCATTTCGAGGGGCTCGAAAAAAAAAAAATTTTTTTTCCCCC
>NW_023641425.1:0-10527 GCF_015228065.2 Penaeus monodon
CCCCCCAACATGTCCCCCAAAACAATTAAAGTCCCCCTTTTTCCGTGCCGACCCGACCGCCCCCCGTCTTGTCACAGTAACACCCCAAAAAACCAAGCTATAGCTTTAAACAAAATAACGACCTAATGGAAACCCCCCCTTGAAAACCCCACCCAACCCTCAATCTTCCCCAGAACATTTAAATCTCCCCAGAAAATTCCCCCAAAATCTAAGACAAAGATTGGTCAGTTTGTGAAAAGACCTACTTGCCGTCTCACAGACTATGATAAACATAAATCAATCACTCCCATTCCCCAGAGGTCATCAAAAAAAACCCCCAAACATACCAAAAAATTTCCCCTTCCAAGACATGATTCCCCCTTTAAAAACGTCTACATAGGGGGAAAATCCCCCCCTGTTCGTCCAAAAAACCCTCCTCCCCGTCTGAAAAAATTTTTGGGGCGTTTAGGACACCACCCAAACATTGCCGTTCCACACCAGATGCCCCTATGTGCCCAACTGGTCATCCCGTCAACTGCCCCTGCACAATCACGCACATTGCCAACGGGGGCGGCCCCCAAAATTTATTTTTGGGTTTTCCCACCTACAAATTTGAGTCTGAGGTAGAAACTCTCAGATTCAAATTTGGGATCCACTACGTAAGCTAGACAGGAACCGTCGACGTGGTTCTCCCCTTACTCCTTACCCCAGTAATACTGCTCTTCTCCCAATTCTCCAAAACCCCCCCCCCTACCTAACCCCCCCTCTTCTATCCTACCTTCCCCAGTAAAACTTTTTGCACCCAAAAATCCAGACACTCCAACTTTTATACAGATACCCCAATCACCATAAAACCCCCAACAACCCCTTCCCCCTCCCTCCCGTAACAGACAGAAATACGTTCCACCCTTTTCCCCCTACCACACAATCCCCTCCACCTTCCTTTCCCCCTATGTTTGAGACCCCATTTTCTCTTCCCCCCTCACAAGAAACCCTTTTACCCCCCAAAACTCCCAACCCAAACTCCTGGGAAAAAAACTATTGAAATATTAAAGATTACTTAATAAAAACTGACACTAACCTCCAAATCTTCAACTTGCTGACTGTGAACCCATCCCCCCTCCAACATATCCCCCCTACACCCAAACCTCCTACCCCCTACCAACACACCCCCCCCCCCGACCCCAACCCCCCCCACTTAACCTCCCACCATCCCCTCACCCCTTCCCTCCCCTGGAACACAGGGAAATCCCTTATGTCACAAGTTAAGGATGGGTTTTCTACGGGATGTGGAAATTTCTCTTGGGGTACCGTGGACCACGGGGCTGTTTTCCACGGAACAACATTAGCAGACGGAGCCACGCCCTAAACCTCGCTCCCCCATCTTCCTGCAGCTGCTGCTATCGCTCCCCCGCTGGAACGGTCACACTTATACCGAAATGACCAGCCTGAGAGTTCGTGACCCCCGCCCGGCGGGGAAAGGTCAGCCCCCCCCTTTACCTCCCTTGGGCGGGCTCCCCCGACACCGCGGCGCTTTTAACCCCTTTAGACAATTTGTGCTCGCGTAGTTTACCCCTTTCGGTTTTTTTTGCGCCCTTGTCACCCATGTACTATATCTGGTGGCAGCGAGGCGAAAAAAAATCCGTCGACCGCTAGAAGACATGTCAAAAAAAAAAAAAAAAAGGCGTAAGTACACTTTGGGGCCCCCTTTCTTATTTTTTTTCCCTTCTTCTCCCATCATGTTTAAGCCGTTTTTTTTTTTTGGGGTTAAAAGGTGTAATGAAAGAAAATGGCACTTTTCCCATATTCCCACTCACGATTTCCGTCGATCGGTATTGATCAAAAACAGAATATGTTCGTTTTTAAAGTAATAATTTTTTTCTCTCTTTTTAGGATTTAATTTTTTTTCATCTGCAACAAATTTTTAACGCGTTCGTGATTTTATCTTATCACAAAAACCCTTTCTTTTATCTTTCCAACCCTCCCCCGACCTACCGTCCCTTTTTTCGTTTGGGTCACTTTGGTTTAAAAAAAAGGTTTATTTTCCTGTCTTGACCTGACCTCATTTTCTTTTTTCCCGGTCGGGGGCGACGTGGGAGGGGTCTGATAAATGCTGGTTCCCTGTTTTTTGGTTTTATTTTTGTTGACCCCTTTGGGAATTAACCTGCATTGTTCATTGTTTTTTGGTGACACTTCATGGGCGCTAGAGCAAAGCATGTAACATAATTTCATTAAATTGTATTTTTTGAATTAGCGTGGATCTTCCCCCATATCATAGTGCACGAATTCCCCCTTTTCCCCCGGGGGTTTGCGTAAACGCCTAATAATCTGCGCCGTCTTCGAGAGAGGTACAAAAAACCCGAAGTTATTCTTCGGACCTTTTGAGTCGGTTTGTCCCCGGGGTTTTTGTCCATTAATTAATGTAGGACTGGGTTTAAGCTAGATCATTTTCGCTTATTAATCACACCTTTCCCCCCCTCCTCAAGCGCTTGCTTTTTTGGGTCACCCCAAGCTTTGTGTATTCGTGAAAATTTATAACCCTTCGGAATTTTGCGAGGCCCCTTTACAGATACCAGAAAAGCGGGGTTATTATTTTTCCGGGGCTCGAGTCGCTTCACATATAGGGCTTTGGGTAAGATCCCCCTTATTGGTTTTTTTTAAAGTCGATGCAAAGTAGACAGACCTCACATTCAGATTTCTGACCCCGAGAAGTTTGCTTGAAAAAAAAAAAAAATTGGCGAATTTTTTTTCATGTCCCCATTATTCATGGACACTTTTTGCATACATTATATTTTGAAAATGTGGAGTTGAAATAAACAGCAGCATGCTAATTTCTTCATTTTTGTTATAGAAACGTAAAATTCGTGTTTGTGTTCATTCTCTGTTGAGGTCCTCTCGCTTTCCCCCTCATTAAAGCTAGCTGTCATCACACACCATACACGCGCCCGTTGTGACAAGTGTTCGTACTAAGACAAGTTACATCTATTTCTTATCTGTGTGACGACTTGGTTCAAAAAAGATCTTCGCGGATCGCGTTGTTGTTCCCTTTTCTTTTCATACTACAAAGTTTGTAGTTCAACTGGGCTTTCGGACCGCTACTGACGTCTCCCTCTTCTATTTTTTTTTTTTATCTTTGTGAAAAAAAAACAAAAAAAAAAAAAAATTAATTTTTAAAAACCCAAAATTAAAAAAACCCCAAATTTTAAAAACCGGCTAGGGGTAGATAACACACCCCCTTCTCTGTTGCCTTTCTTTTCTCTTCCTGGCCCTTACGGTAATCTGGTTTCCCCCACTATTATTGCAGTTGACCGACACGGCACCGAAAGAGAACCTGCTAAGTTCCGGCCCCTTTGGA
This sequence comes from Penaeus monodon, assembly GCF_015228065.2. Classification (NCBI taxonomy): domain Eukaryota; kingdom Metazoa; phylum Arthropoda; class Malacostraca; order Decapoda; family Penaeidae; genus Penaeus; species Penaeus monodon. The sequence continues at coordinate 3,335 of NW_023641425.1, forward strand.
GGGGTGGGGAAGGGCGTCTCGAAGATCGCCCTAGGCCCGGGGGCCCAGATTTTGTCGAAAAAGGGGTTTTTAAGCCGTCCCAGTGTAGTGGACGGGGGGTTTTCCTGCCAGACTCCCCGAGATCCAGCAAACCGCACCTTTGCCGCAGGTACCCGTCGCCCCAGGGTGCTGTGCATAGGCGACGTGGCGGACGCCTGCAGACCAGTAAACTCCAGGGGCTCGTAGGGAGGGATCAACCCCCCCGAGATGCCCCCCGCCCCGACGCCCGTAATCTATGAAATTCGAGGACGTGTGGACCGAGAAGGCCTGGACGAGTCTGTGAGGACGTGTGGACGAGGACGCCGCCCAGTTGGCCGGAGAGGATACGAGGAGGTCTAGACGAATCCAAATCAAGGGGGGGGGACCTGGGACACTTTCGGGACTGTGGGCACAAGGACGGACAACTACACAAGGACCAGGGGATGAGGACACGGGACGAGCACCACGAGATGCACCAGGCAAAACACGAGAACGGAAAGACCAGCCAATTAGATCACCCTTTAAGGCGCCTGAGGGGGGGCGCGAGTAGGTGGCCACAATATAGGATGTGGATAATTCTACAGGATGTGGATAATTCTATTTTGGGTACCCTTTGGCCACGGGCTTTTTCCCGTGGGGCAAAAATGTGCAGACGGAGCCGTGACCCCACCTCGTCCCCCCTGCTTCCTGCAGCTGCTGTATCCTCCCCGCGGAACGTCCCCCTCTTATACCCGGAATACCTAGGGCCTCAGAGAGTTCGGACCGCGCCCGACCGTAAGGTCACTCCGCCCTTTCCTCCCTTCGGGGGGGTGCCCGACACCCCGCGCTTTTAACCTTTGACCGTCGTAGCTCGTCGTAGCGTTGTTTCACCCCTTTACGTGTGTTTTGGGGTCCTTTTCAGCCACGTACTAGAGTACGCTAGCCTTTTAACAAGTTCCCCTTCCCAGACCCCCCCTCCCAATACCCCCCCCTAGTAGAACCCAAATCCCACACCTCTCCCCTCTCAGACCTCTCAAACCTTTCCCCCCCTCTACGCTCCCCCCCAAATCTCCAAAACGTACTACAAATTTTATCACTAAAAATATAAATACCTTCTTTGGGAAAATTCGCGGTTTCCGCTCCCCCAGACCCGACCTTCGTCTATCCTTTCCTCTTAAACCCTCTATAGTAGTCTTTAGGACCCTTTTTTGACATCCTCCAATCCAAACCCCAATTATCATTTTGTCTCTTCCCCACATTCCCTTTAGTCTATCCCTACTTATCATAAAAAAACCTTATGTCACACCTCCCTTTTAACCAATGTCCCTTGCACAGTTTTTCGTATCCCTTCATCGTTGGATCACATGATTTCGTCTACTTCTCCCCCTTCCCACCCATTGACTTTTTCTTTTTAAAATCTAAATTTCCCCCTTCAAACCCCCTTTCCTCATATTTGGGGATTAACTGCCGCCCCAAAATCTTTTGGGGGGGGTTCTTCCAAACTCCCGAGGCCCATCTCAAGGCTTCCCCTCCACCCTACTTACTATTCTAAATTCAGATCGCCCCACACACTTTTATACCCCACGCAATCTTTTCATGCTTGACCTTCTTATCTCCCTTCTCTTATTTAGTTTCCACTGGTCACCTTAGACCCTTTTCCCCCTTATAGTAAACCATTTTCCAGTTCTCCTTTTTTCCTACTTTCGTACCATTTTCCTAACCCCCCCGCTGGTGCTTTGATAGAGCCGCCCGGGCCCAACTTCCATTTTCACTCTCTGCTTTTTCATACCCTCCTCCCCCCCTCACCTCCTTTTTCAGAAAGTTTCCCGGTTTTTCAAAATTTTACATTTCTTAAGAGCTGCCATACAGCTACCCCCCAACCCTCAAGACCTATACCTCCAAATGTTTTTCCTGGTGGAATTTTTGATTGCACAAAAAGCCTTCGTTTAAAAAGGGTCCCAGCCGGGAAACCTTTTACCGTAAAAAAGAGGTATTTCCAAATAAAATATCAGCCCTTTTCTCCTTTAAAAGAGCATCGCCTATCTTCGTCTAAAATTTCCGGGAAATAGTAAAAAAAATAGCGGAAAAAATTAGGTTTCATCAATTACATCCTCAAACATCTATCCAAAGTTTGGCGCCGAACCCAAAAACTCCAGGAAAACCACCCCCCCCATCCTCCCCCCGTCCTCCATATTCGATGACCCTCTTTTCTGTCCTCCCCAAAGTCCCCTTAATGAACGGGGTGATTTTTAAGCCAGGTCAGTAGGGGTTTCCTCCACCTTTTCCCACTTCACTTCTATTAAAAACCCCCAGAGAAAGTACCCCAATTTCCTTCACCCCATCCTATAATGCCCATTTTTTTTACTCTGAAATAAAACCCGCCTTCAATCGTGCCGCCAAAAATCATGGGAAACCCCCTGGGCGGGAATTTCCACCGTATGCCCCCAGCAACCCCCCCCTCTTTTCCCCCTTATCCTTCCTATTAAAAAAAAATTTTCCCAACCCCCATATGGGCCCTCAGGAAATTTTTCCCTTTTGATTGGCGAGAAGCCCCTTTTCCTTCCCCCCCTGAAAACCCCAAAAAACGGGTTTCCCCCCCTCAAGACCCAAATTTCCCCCCTGGCCCCTAACTAGTGCTTGTGCCAAAAATTTAGGGGAATGGTGAAATTCCGTTAATGTGGTATCTTTAAAACTCACAAAACTTCCCTCATTCCCATTCGGGTTTTTGCCGGTTTCCAGAAGAAACACTGACCCCCTTGCTCGTTTTTGAAATAATTCATCTGCCATTTGCAGTCATGAATCCGTACTAGCTTTTAAATTTTTTTATCTGAAAAAACATATGATCGAAATGGCGGTACCATATTTTCCCAAAAATTTTCCCCTCTAGGCATACTTTGGGAAACATGGGTGTCTTCATAAGCCTTCCTCTCCCCACGCACTTTTTCCCGGTTTAAAAATTGCCCCTGCCAATCATCTTTCTTTCCTCAAATCGAAGCATACGTGGAAAATTGGGGGGTCTTCAAAAGTCCTTCCTCTTCAACGCCTTTCCAGGTCAAAAATTTCCTCTGCCCCCATCCCTCTTTCTTTCCCCAAAACGAAGGAGTCCCACAAAGGGGGGTGCTCAGTAACCCCCTTATTCCTTCTTTTCTGTTAATGATTTGTTCCCCAGTTTTTTCCACCAGGAGCCCGGGCATCACTATATGGGTTTTGATTTAAAACCAAACTATTCCTCTGGGACATCCCTACCAAAAACTCTACCAATTTTTTTTAATCTGCAATCTCATCAGTATTTTTCCCTTCCCCGGGCCACAAACCCCTGGCTTTTCCCCGTTTCTAAACCCCTAAATCTTTTCCATCCCTTTTTTTCCCCGCTCACGTTTAGGTCCCCCCACCCCCCAATCTTCCTATATGGCACTCCACTCCAAAAACCCTTCCCCCTTGGGAAAACCCAGGGCATTTTTGACTCCAAACTGGCCCCGGGCGGACCATATTCTACACATTCAGAAAAAAGCTCTCCCCCCTTCGAATCTTAAAAAAATCTATCCCATATATCATGGGGTTTAGACTGCAAAAAATCTCCTTCTCCTTTAATTTTTACTTTGATCCCTCCACTTTGATTATGGATGCTTCAACTTCTTTTTCCTTGCCCTTTCTTGTACAACCCATCACTGGGGTTCTTCGTTTTGCACAAACCGCTCTCCCTTCCCCCTTTCCCCCCCCACCCCAAACCTCTCCCTTCTCTGTCCTTTCAGTCCCTCCGTGGCTTATACCTCCCCCCATATTTGTTTTCCCGGTTTTCCCCGACCCCCAAAACAAAACCCCCTCCACTGTCCTTCTAAAAACCCCAATTTCCTTGCCCGTCCCCACCCATTCCTCTAGTTTTTCCACGTAAACTGATGGTTTCCAAACCCAAAATGCTGGTTTTGCAGTAATCTTCCCCCCTCGTACTTTCAAATATTCTTTTCCTCCTGAACCCCAAGTGCCCCTTACTAAAACTCCTTTTTCTCTAAAACAAATACTCACTCTCCTCTTCCCTCTTTTAAAATTTTTTACTGACTCCGAACCCCATTAACTCTCATGGAAAGTCAATACCACCCCCCAAACCCCCTTTTTTGGGTAAGACCCAAAACTGGTTGTTCTACCTGTCTAAAACGCCATAAAAAAAAAAAATTTTTGCGGGGTGCCCAGCCTGTTGGAATCCCCGGCAAAAAACAGGCAGAAACATTAAAAAAAAAACGCCCTAGGGTCCACATCATCCCAAAACCATTTCTTCTCAGGGACCCCACCAGGGAAATTATTACCCCCCATTTAAAGACCTTCTTGTATAACGAGGGAAAATTTTTTTGGCCCAACCCTTTCTGCACTAAAAAATTTTACATTCTTTTAAAAAAATTAAAATCTCCTCCTGGTCAGCCCCCTTTCATCGGAAAGACTTTGGGGAAAAACCCGCTTTTCCCCCCCCTTACGCATGGCCCCCACCCTCTAACACATTTCCTATCTGATGTCACAACTGATCCACCCTTATGAAATTTTTTCCCCCTTTTAAATCCCAACATCCTATTGTCATGCCCACGTTTTGAAAAAACCCCCTTTTTTCCCCCCCCCCCTTCCCACCCCCCCCCAAAAAAACCCCCCAAAAACCCCCTTTTTTTCCCCAAATTTTTTTTTCCCCCAAAACCCCCCCTTTCCCCAAACCCACCCAACCCCCCCCTTTTTCCCCCCCTTTCCCCCTAACAAAATCCAAACCCCCCTTTTAAAAAAAATTTTTTAAAAAATTTTTTTTTTTCCCCCCCCCAAAAAAAAGGAAAATTTGGGACAAAAAACTTAAAAATATATATATATATATATATATATATAATATTTTATAATATATTTTAATTTTATATATAACTTAAAATATACATATACAAAATTCCCACATACTTAAAACAAATATATTTTTATAATTTATATATATATATATTTTAAAATATATTATATAATATATAATATATATAACACACCCCATACACATACATAAAATTAATAAAATAATACATATCCCAAACAAAACATCAAATATTTATAATTATATATATATATATATAAAAAATTATTTTTTATTTTTAAAATAAATATATACATTAATACATACACTACATAAAATTACAAAATTTACACTACTTTAAAATACATAAATATTTATATATACATACATGCATACAAATATATATAATATATTTTTAAAATTTATATATATACCCAAATATTATAATATATATATATATATAAAATTATATATTTTATATATAATATATAATTATTATATATATAAATAACATTTATATATATATATATATAATAAAAAAAATAATGCCGCGGTGGCCGAAGGGTTTTGGGAGCGTCGGACTCAAGACTGCCCACGGGGGGGAATCTGAGTTCGGGGGTTTCAAGTAAAAGGCCCCCCGGGGTTGTTTTTGGGCAAGGAACTTCACCTCGTTGCCTGCCCCACTGGGGGGCCAAAGCCACCCCAAGTCAGTCCGGGGTAAACAGGAGGGGGACTCGATAAAAACACCGGGGGGAAGGCAATGGCAAACCACCGCTCTAAAATTTCCCAAAAAAAAATCATGGAAAAACCCCTTGACGTCAAGGCCCGGTGGCCAATGGGGGGCATCGGACTCAAGGCTGTCCGGGCGGGAAAACTGAGTTCGAGGTTTTGAGTCACCCCCGGGCCGGGCGTTGTTTTCCCCTTTGGGCAAAAACTTTAAACCCCGATTTCCTAAACCTTTCCACTGGGTGGCCAAACCAGCCCAATCAGTGTGGTCCCAAGCCCGGAAAAAAAAAAAAAGAGAATGATTACCTAAAAAGGTAACACCGACCGGCATCCCCCCGTGGAAAGGGAACCCGGGGAAACCCCAAACCCCGTTTCTCACTCCAAGAGCACACAAACATAAAAAATACAATTAGTATAAAGCTTGGGGCCCACGGCGGCTCAGACATGAACCACCGTTAAAAGAAAAAAAAAACAAAATATATATATATATATTATAAAATAAATATATATAATATTAATATATATTATATATATATAAATATATATATATATAATTTATTTTTATATATAAACTATATATTATATATATATAATATATATATATATATATATATATCAAACATCATCATCATAAAGGGGTAACGCCGACGGGGGGGCATGGCCCATCCAAAACCCCCTTTGCTTTCCCGCCAAGAGGATCCCCCGAGGCAGTCCCAAGGGGAGGGCCCAAGGCCCATCTCTAATTTTCCCCGCGACGGTTTGGCGAGCTGGGCCCCCCGCCCCCCCGTCTCCCCAGATCGTCCCACAGGGCTCCCCAACCAAAGGGGTTTTCCCGGGGAAAAAGAGACCCCTGAGGGCAGGGGCGTCCATAAGGAACGAGCTAGGGGGCCCTATAGCCTGATTGGCGATCCCCCGGGTTATTAAAGTAACCCGGTCCCATGCCAGTTTTTCCCCGGGGTAAACCCCCAGTTTTGGGCACTGGTCCTGCCCAATGTAAACCCCAAAGATCCCCAAGGGACTTGTTACCAAAAAAGGGCCCCAAAGGGAGGGCTCCAAAAACACGGATGGGGATCCAGGGTTTTGTTCCCTAGGGGCAAAATGGGAGTATCAAAGGGCCCTTTAAGGGCCACCGCCCTTTGGGCCTTTGAAAAGGTACCGACATCTCCAAACGCTCTTGTTGAAACGAAAGGTTTTATGGTCCTGTTGCCAGACCAAAACCGTCTACTGAAATTTTCCCTTCGACAACCCCGGGGATTGGACTAAGTACCAAAGGGATGGGAAAAAATTTTTTGTAACTTCCCAAAGTCCCGCCGCAAGCATGAATCAAATGAACGGGGTTTCCCCAAAAAGGCCCCCAAAATCTTGAAAACCCTTTGGCTTGGTCCCGGGGAAACCCCTGGGCCCAAGGGCCCTTTGCCTCATTGCTAAAATTCATCAAGACCGCCACAAGAGACTCCAAGGACTCGGTAGGGGTGGCAATACGTGGCAAAGTCAAGGCGAAACCCCTTTAAAATTTTCCTAGTGGGTGCTCCCCCACGACTTTTTCTAGTAGTCTACAAATTATCCAAAGGGTCCCCCCTTAAAAAAAGGTTTTTTTTTTGAAAAAAAAAAAAAAAAAAATTTGTTTCGGGTGGCAAAAAAGGGAAAAACAAAAACCTTTTTT
>NW_023641426.1:0-10527 GCF_015228065.2 Penaeus monodon
GTGGAGGTTATCAAATTTTTCATGACCATGGCAAACTGTTTTCTATCCTCATGAACCCCACCCTCTTTTTAATGATCACTTTCAATCCATCAACACCTGGAGCCAAGACCACAGGATAGAAACAGAACCAGAGCAGATTATCCACCTGGATAATCTGGACGACACATGCGAACTCCGTGCCCCCATCTCGCTGGAGGAGGTTAAACAAATAATAATGAGGTTTCCTCGAAAGGCTCCGGGCTCCTCTCAGATCGGACGTGACGCACTCATTCATCTCCCTGACAACGTTTTACGAGCTATGACGCACTTATATAACACTTCCCTTGCCTCTGGCTACTATCCCTCACCTTTCAAAACTGCTTTAGTGGCCCTTATCCCTAAGCCAAACAAAGACCTAACTGACCCCAAGAATTACCGCCCAATTAGTTTACTAGAGACATTAGGCAAAATTTTTGAGAAAGTAATTAACTCTTGACTAAGGCGGTATCTCGACAACCATGACCTACTCTCTTCAAAACAATTTGGCTTCCGCTCTCACCGTTCGACAAATGACGCACTGAACATACTGACTAACTACTGTCTTAACAACAAAGACAGGAGACTAAAGACGGTTCTCGTAACCAAAGACGTGGAGCGAGCCTTCGACACGGTCTGGCATGCTGGCCTGAAGTATAAACTGTGCACAAAATTTAATTTTCCCTCGTGCACCAAGAAGCTGCTTTGCAGCTTCTTGGATGACCGTAAATTAAAGCTAAAATTTAAAGGCAAAATTTCAGACACCATTCAAATGCACGCAGGTGTACCTCAAGGCAGCATAATCAGCCCAACACTATACATATTATACACAAACGACCTCCTCGACCCCACATTTCCCGATTCATTGACGCTTCTTTACGCCGACGACTGTACCCACTTAGCTAGACATGATTCGCTCGCTGGTGTTGTCCGTTGTTCTTATGGGTGGGTGCTTCACGTGCATGGTGATGTGAAGCGATGGTGTGGTAGCCTAGATAGTGTTAAGTGCTTGCATGCCTTCTCGCTTGCAGCTTCCACCCCTGGCTAGCCCAGTGCGAAAAAGGGAGCAGCTTCTGCATAAGTCTCCCCTGCCAGGTCACAGCCTCTCCATCATTAAGACTTCTGCAGTGCCTCCTCGTGGCCACCCATGGGTAACTGGGTACCTTGCGGTCCCAGGCTAAATCTGTGGGGGATCTCGGAGCAGCAGGAGGCCCCAGAGGTACGGAGTTATGGCCCACCGGCGTGTGGACACGCTCTGGCTTCGTACCAACTCCTGCCCCCTAGCCACCCGGGGGAAATGGGGCGGCTCGGGGGAGGTGGGCCTTGCCAGTCCTCCTCCCCCCAGAATGACCCTCTGGCAACGTCTTTGAAAAATGGAAATGCTGGGGGGAGGGGTGTTCTCCCTCCCACCCAGCAAGTAAGGCGGGCTGTGGGTCCCGCTGGGAGGGCAAATGTCGGGGTGCAGGATTGGAACGAGAGTTACTCGTCCCGCCTGCGCCCCGGCAGGCGCCAACCCACCATGAAGCTTGTGGGGGAAAGCCCTCGGGAACCCCACAGGTGGATAGGCGGTCCCACAGCCTGCCGACCCCTTTATCTGGGGCTGTGTTGGTGGGGGCGGCAGAGGTGGCGTGCACCCGGAGTGACCACCCGAGGCTTAACCTCAGGCGTGCTTTCCGGGTAGGCGCTTGGAACATCTGGTCCTTGCGGCAGGATGAGCGGTTACCTCTGCTATCGCGAGAATTGAAGCGACTGGGAGTTGAGGTGGCTGCCCTCTCAGAGGTGAGAAGACCTGGTAGCGGCACGATCAGTGTGGGTGGTTACACCTACTACTGGTCGGGCCGCAGCGATGGTCACCACCTCCAGGGTGTAGCCATAGCCATCTCCAGTCGACTTCAGCCTGCGGTAGTCGAGGTGACACCGGTTGATGAGCGTATCATGGCATTGAGACTGAAGCATGCTTTTGGCTTCATGTCTCTTATTGCTGTATACGCTCCTACTGATGTACATAAAACCGATGTGAAAGAGGCGTTCTACGCCAAACTCGCATCTGTGGCAGACGATTGCCCCCGGCGAGACATTCGCATTGTTCTGGGCGACTTCAATGCGGTATCCGGCTGTGACCGAGCTGGCTACGAGATGTCTGTTGGCCCCCATGGCTCGGGAGCTGATCCCAGCAGCGAGAATAGCCTCCTTCTCCGGGACTTTGCTAGGTCCCAGAAAATGAGGATCTCTGGCTCCTGGTACCAGCGCTCCAACTCGCATCGCTGGACTTGGTACAGCGATACGGGTACAGTGGCCAAGGAGATCGACCACATTCTTGTCAGCACGCGATGGAGGATCCTCCAGAACTGCAGGGTTTACCGGAGTGCTGAGTTCTGTGGCACCGACCATAGGCTGCTTGTGGCTACCCTGCGGGTCCACTTCAAAACTCCCCGTCCCTCCAGTGGCCACCCTAAGGTGTTTCACTTGGACAGACTAAGGGAGGAGGAGTGTGCCCGTGGGTTCGCCACGGCAGTCTCTGACCGATTCTCAGAAACCAGCAACCTGACGGATCCAGTTGCTCTGTGGGAGTCCTTCAAGCGCGTAACACTCGAAGCAGCTCAGGAGTCCATTGGCGTACGCCCAAGGACAAGGCAGAATACCATCTCCCTGGAGACATTAGAGGCCACTGAAGCGTGTCGCAAGGCTCGGCTAAATGGGAATCAAGTCTTGCGTCGTTCCATGGTGCGCAGGGCTCGGACACTGCTGAGAAGGGACAAGGAACAGTTCATCAGGAACCTTGCTGAGGAGGTCGAAGGCCATTTCTTGGTAAATGACCTTCGCCCTGCCTACCAAGCCCTGAGAAAACTGAACCCTAAGCCCTCCTCACAGATGACTGCAGTCCGATCAGCGGATGGACGGATCATCTCAGATCATGTTGGGGTTCGTGAACGTTGGGCTGAGTATTTTGAACAGTTGTACCAGGTGGATCCTCCAACAGTTAGCTTGGATGCAAGCGATGTCTCAGTGCCTGTGCCGGACCCACCCATCAGCGAGGAACCTCCTACCCTAACAGAGGTTAGGCTGGCGATTTCCAAGCTGAAGAGTGGGAAAGCTGCAGGCATATGTGATATCCCTGCTGAACTGCTAAAGGCTGGGGGTGAACCTATGGCTCGGGGCCTGCATACAGTCCTGACTGCCATTTGGCAGTCTGGTACCATTCCCCCTGACCTGCTGAGGGGCGTGGTCATCCCTCTCTGGAAGGGGAAAGGGGATCGATGGGACTGTAGCAACTACCGTGGCATTACACTGCTCAGCATACCAGGCAAGGTTCTCGCTCACATTCTTCTGAAACGGATCCGCAACCACCTACTGAGGCACCAGAGACCGGAGCAGTCTGGATTTACTCCTGGCAAGTCCACAATAGACCGTATACTAGCGCTTCGAGTAATTGTGGAACGCCGTCGTGAGTTTGGTCGTGGGTTGCTCGCAGCCTACATCGACCTCAAGAAGGCGTTTGACTCGGTGCATCGGGAATCGCTATGGGAGATCCTGAGGCTCAGGGGAATTCCGACACAGATTATTGGCCTAATAGCAAGCCTCTATACTGGTACTGAAAGTGCTGTAAAGTGTGGTGGGGGTATGTCGAACTTCTTCCCTGTTAATTCAGGGGTGAGGCAAGGCTGTGTCCTTGCACCCACACTTTTCAACACTTGTATGGACTGGATAATGGGCAGAGCTACTAGCCAAAGTCAGTGCGGAGCAACACTAGGCAATATTAAGGTCTCGGACCTTGACTTTGCCGACGATGTTGCCATCCTATCTGAGTCCTTGGAGTCACTTGTGGCGGCTCTTGATGCATTTAGCAATGAGGCGAAGCCCCTAGGCTTAGAGGTCTCCTGGACCAAGACCAAGATTCAGGACTTTGGGGGCCTGTTAGGGGAACCCGTTCAGTCGATCCATGCTTGCGGCGAGGACGTTGAAGTCACAGAAAGTTTTACATACCTTGGTAGCGTAGTCCATATCTCTGGGTTGTCAGACCAGGAAGTCAGTAGACGGATTGGTCTGGCAACAGGAGCCATGAACTCGATCAACAAGAGCGTTTGGAGATGTCGGTACCTATGCAGAAGGACCAAGCTGCGTGTCTTCAAGGCCTTGATACTTCCAGTTTTGCTCTATGGAAGCGAAACCTGGACGCTATCCAGTGCCTTGGAGTCTCGCCTTGATGCCTTTTGTAACAAGTCCCTTCGTCGGATCATGGGGTACAGTTGGCAGGACCACGTGTCCAACCGGCGGTTACACCGTGAGACTGGCATGGGACCTGTTACTTGCATAATCCGGGATCGCCAACTCAGGCTATATGGCCACCTAGCTCGCCTCCCTATGGACGACCCTGCCCACCAGGTTGTCTCTCTGCGAGACAACCCTGGGTGGAGGAGACCTGTGGGACGTCCTAGGAGATCATGGCTTGGGCAGCTCGACGAGACCTGTCGTGAGGAACTAGAGATGGGCCGTGTGCCTGCCTGGAGACTCGCCTCGAGGGATCCTCGTGGCTGGAAGCGAAGGGTGGATGCGGCCATGCGCCCCATCGGCGTTAGCCCCTTAATGATGATGATGAATGTCTTTCTCCAGGGAAGGAGAAGCGGCCTTGGCCGCGATTTCTTTGCGCTAGATTGGGGGCGAAGAACAGGAGCCAGTTTTTTGAGCTCGGCAGCAACATCTTAACCACTGTGAACTTTCTTAATCTTCCTTCCTGCCTTTCACCCTCCCTACCTCCCTTGTTTCGTTTGTTTTAAATGTAGTTCTGGCTTCGCTCGGGCCTTTCACTTATGGCCCGGTAAGGATAAGGATAAGTCTGATATGCGAAGCTTAGCTTCGCCCGGGCTATGCCATGAGGGGAGCCCGGCCTGTGTCGACAAATGCCGACTCGCTCACGTGTGTCAGCTGGTGCTGACTCGGCTGAACCTAGTCCTTACCCACTGTGGTGCCCAGCCACAGCAGTAACCTCCAGGCGAAAATTGCAACTTCGAACTGCCGACCCCTCGGATGAGAGGCCGACACGTTACCACTGTACTAGCCCGGAGGATTATGGCCCGGTTGCTGCTGCTGCTTGAGATTTGCGAAGTTCTGGCTTCGCCCGGGCCTTTCACTTATGGCCCGGCCTGTGTCAGCTTTTTATGGCTGTCTCATTTGTTTGTCTGACACTCGGTGCTTACCGTGGCGGTGGGATTGCCAGCAGGCGCTCCTGTAGCCGTGGTGTAAGCATCTCGCATAATCTCTTTACCAGCACGACGGCTGTGTTCTGCGGGCTTTGTCTTAGGAATTGCGTGTGCACGCAATTCTCTAAGTAATGTACAAGTGTGGCGTTCGGCTCGCCGCAATGCATACAACACCTCTCTTCCCGTTCTATGGTTTGTATAATCTGCCATGCACAGTGGTAACCTAGGCGCATTCTGTGCAGAATGACTTCGGTACCAGGTTCATAGCCTGTGGCTGTATTGGGCCCTCTTTCCTCTCTATGGTCAAAGCCACTATTTCCCTTTCTACTGGGAAATCCACTCGGGCTTTATCTAGAGGGGGCACAATTAATTAACGTCAAGTGTGAGCTCTCCTGTATCATTACCTGAGTCAACTCTTGATGAACCCACACTATAAAAATATAATAATCATAAGAGGGGTTACTGATGATCTAATTTCAGTCTTAGAGGTAACCGAGAGAAGGGTAATATCAAACAATTGATAATCTTACATTTCTTGGTATATTGAATTATAAATCATTAAACTTGTACAACTAAAAAAACCTTAATTGACACAGAGGTCCACTTCTCCACTAATGTGTGTATTCCTTCTTTTATGTCTTCCTTCCTAAATCCTTTGGCTGTACAGACTTTCCTCAAATTCCTTCATTTCTTTCCTGTATCAGTTCAGAGGATTCCTAAGGATGGCGCCTGTTTTACAATCTGGTGGATCTCTCCAAGGACTTCTCAGGAGCAAACACCACAAAACCGAACAAAAACACAAAACCCATTCCTAAAAAAAGAGAAACAATGGTTCTATTTTAGGAATGATAAAACAATAAAAGGTTCAATATAACTAATTTCTTGTAGGAACATAACTACTTTTGACAAACAAACAAATTGCATAGATTCATGCCATTATATACGATCTGAGTAGTTTTATATTTATACATTATATTATATTTATGAAACACTCATTTTAGCATAGATAGTATTATTCTATTATAAACTTCAATAACACTTACTCCTTGAATGGGTTTTAAATCCTCAATAATAACAGAGAGACATCTGAATGGTATCCAAGTGCCACGTGTCAGCCACTAGCTGTGAAGAAGATATTCTATTTACCATGATTTTCCAATGTGTTCTCAAATGATTACTTTGTTATGGTTCTGTAATCAGATCTATAGTATTTTATAATTTTATTATTGATATTAGCACAGCTGAATGTTCTTTCTTACTTCTGGTATTTAAAGAATTTTACTAACTCTTTCGAGCATCTACCAGGCACTTGTTTCGTTTCTCTCTCTCTCTCTGGTTATGACTCTAATATCAGGGTTTAGCATTGTATATTCTTAACATTTTAACATCTACTCAGATCACATATATTACAAGCATATTGTTTCGTCTTAATCATACATACATAATACCGGAACTTAAATAAATTCCTCCAGAAACAAAATGAATACATATTGGTTTCTTCATTAAAATATCCATTATATAACCTTAATATAATAAGCAACAGTGAAATATAACTGCGTACCCTCTAATTAAAGAGAATGCCTTGTGGGGGAAACAAAGAAAACTGAACTTTGTAGGGTAGACTCGCACATTTACACTGTTTCTTTATCTTAGTGTAATAATGTAAACGTATATAGCACCTGATACGAAAATAGTAAAATAAAGTATCATCTTTCTAAGAAAATAAAATATCATCTTTCTAAATAATTATTTAAGTACTAATTATCTTACCAGCTAAAGACTAATTAAATGAGGTATACATAATTAACATATGAGTAAAGACCAAGTAAGTGAGGTATACAAAGGGTGGTCACAGACGAATTTTTGGGTCATTCTTACTTCATGACTTAGTGCTCATTACATGGCATCTGAGTACCAGCTGGCTGAGGGGGAATATCTCGTTTTCTCTCTGTGAAGCTGCAGGAGGAAGGAGTTGGCCGTCACCGTACACTTCCTCTTAAGTAATTTTCGGCTCAGATGTATTATCATGGGATTAGGGGGCATACCCCTGTCGATTTCGGCTAATCTGTCAGCAAGCTCATTGCCTCTGATCCTTATGTGGCTGGGAACCCAGTTTATGATAATTCTTCTACCCTGTGCAAGAATCCTCTGTGCCAGTGTGAGGATGGTAGTCAGAAGGTAGATGTTGTCAGTGGGTGAGCACTGCTGGAGACAGTTGACGGCTCCTTTGGAGTCTGTGTGTATGACCACGTGTCCTTCCCTCACGGACACGTGGCTCAGTGCTCCCATGATAGCAACTGCCTCTGCCTGTAGCGAGGAGGCGTTGTCTGTTACCCTCATGGATATTGTGGCATCCCTTGCTGCGAAGCCGGCGCCTCCAGTGTGGGTCAAGGGATCGACCGATCAATCCGTGTAATATGTTCTGCTCCCCGGAGGGGTGATGGTTGCAATGACCCTCTGGGTTTCTGCCTTTAGGCTAGGCGTACAATATTCATTCTTTTTGCTTGCCAGTCTCATGACCGAGAACTCTATCGAGGTTTGTGCCCACGGCGGAGCTTCGACAAAGTCAGGGTGTGTGGAGTCCATGCCCTTGGCCAGTAGCGGTTCTTTGAGCTGATGGCGTATTAGCACCCTGGCTGTGTGAGACAGCCAGGAGTTGTTTGCAAACAGCTCGTTATCTTGTTCTAGGCGTCTGACTATTTTATGTCTTAGGCTTGTGTTCCTGGGAGCCTGGATGACCTTTGATAAGAATTGTGCTGCCGTTAGATCAATTCATGAGGCCAAGGGGAGGTTTGTCTCCACTAGGAGGTTGAGGACCTTCGCCCACCTTGGGGCACCCAGAATGACCCTGGCGGCTTCGTTTTGGACTGTCTCCAGTCAGTCTTTGTATTTTCTCTTAATGCCAATCAGAGCGAGGGAGGCATAGTCTACAATGGGCCTGACAGCATGTACATAGAATGATCTTAGTACTCTATGTCTGGCCCCTATGCGTCTTCCATTCATTGCTCTCATGACAGACAGTCTTGCCTTTGTTCGGTCAAGCAGGTGCTGGACCTCCTTGCGGAAGGAGAGGGTCCGGTCTGTCCTTACCCCAAGGTAGAGGTAGTCCTGAACCCACTCCAAGTCCATTCCCTGGATTTTCAGACTTGTGCCTTGAACTCTCTTTCTCAGAGCCATGGCTTTGGATTTGGCTGCAGAGATCTTTAGTCCTGTCCTGCAACACTCTTCGGATACCAAGTCCAGACAACGCTGGGCTTTGTTTAGGCAGTGTGGTCCAGTGGAGATGATGGCGAGATCGTCTGCATAGGAGATGATCTTGCACCCCACTGGGAGGTTTATGTTGAGGATACAGGACATTAATGTGTTAAAAAGGGCTGGACTTTGACTCTGGCTGTTCTATTGGTAAAGTAGTCACCTATCCAAGCCAAGAGCTTACCTCTGATTCCTTTTTGGATCAGGCTCTCCTGAATGGCAAGAGGACTTGCCAATTCGAAAGCCTTCTCCAGGTCAAGGAATACTACCACAGATGTGCCCATGTTTATTGTGCTCAAGAGCGTGGATATGCTGTGCGCTGTGCTCATGCCCCTGGTGAACCCATGGAGGTGTTCGTGTGGGGGTCCCATTTTCCATCGGAGCCAGTTCAGTACCATCCTCTCGGCAGTCTTGGCCAGACAGCTGAGAGAGATGGGGCGGTACTTCCCCGGCTCCTTTGGTTTAGGGATGGGAACTATGGTAGCCCTCTTCCAGCTCTGGGGTAGAGTGGAAGTTTCCCAGGACTTGTTGATGAGTTGCAGGAATGCAAGCTCACCTACCAGTCCCAGGTGGGAAATGATGGGGTACGAGATCCCGTCAGCACCCGGGGCTGTGTTGCAACTGGCTTTATATGCATCTCTTAGTTCCCTCAGAGAAAAGATAACGTCTGAGTTATTGGGTTCGGCTGCCTTTTCTCTGATGTGAGCAAGTCTATCTGGTTGTAGGCGTTCTTGTCTTGCCCTCAGTTAGGCTGGCAGGCTGTCGCTACTCGTTCTCGCAGAGAACTCTTGCGCCAGTCTGTTGGCCTCTGACTGGGGGTCGTGGTGCGTGCATCTCGGGGCTGAGCGGCTGGTGGCTCGCTTGACCCGTTGCCATAGCTCTGAGAGGGTGGTATGGTGATTGAAGGACTCACACCATTCCAGCCACTTTTCCTGCCTCACTCTGCTGGCAGTTTCCTTGGCGTCCCTGACAGCCTCCCTTAGGAGGGCTAGGTTGTCGGGGGTTCTTTGCCTTCGGAAATGTTTTCGGCACATATTTACCCTGTGGTTGACCTCCCTAATCTCGTCATTGAAGTACCAGGCGTCCTTGTGACTCCTAGACCCAGGCCGAGTTTTGGGTATGGTCAGTGAGGCTGCCTCATCAATGGCATTTACAAGTCTGGCTTGTAGCATTTCCACATTTTCGCTCTGTGTGGGTTCATTGCTTCTCAGACAGCGGGCCAAGGCGCTCTGGAACGCCTGCCAGTTGGCCTTGTCTGTTTTCCATCTTGGATTCGGTCGTGGTATTTCGGCTGGGCCACTATCCATGAGGGTTGTTATAGTGCCATAATGGTCACTAGTGACGGTCTCATCGACACGCCAGCCAATCCTCTCCACCAGAGTTGCAGTGGCCAGGGTGAGGTCTAGGACCCCTCTTCTGACATGCATTGGCTCCTGGCTGTTGAGGAGAGCGATCTCGGGGAATGTCTCAAGCACGTTGGCTATGTGACAGCCAGCCGCATCCGGTGCCCTGCAGGGAGCCAGGATGGGGTGGTGTGCATTGAAGTCTCCCCCTATGATCACTCGGTCGTGTGCTGCGGAAGCACATACCTGGCTGATGTCTAAGCTACTACAGTGTGGCCGGCTCTACACATTGTTGAATCTCGACGGCAAGAGATTCAACATCTCCACAGTGCTGATGGTGTATTAGCAATTGGTTGTGTCTTAAGGGATGATGATTATGATACTATGATTGTAGTGAATTTCCCCTGGCTTCTGAATCTGTGTTTTTATATCCTCTGACTTACCTTTCCCATTGGTCCGTGATCTACATATACACTATTTCTACTGCACGTAACACTACTTATACACTATTTATCTTATGTTCTATACTTACCTTGTCTTATTCTTGCCTTTTTTCCTTCGACTAATTCACCTTTTGTTTTGTTTCTCTCTCGTTTTTCTCTTTGTGTTTTCCCGTTTTCCCTGACGGATCCCTTCCTTTCCCGTTCTCGTACTTTCCTGTCCTTTACTTATTTTATATGCCCGTTTTTGTATAGTTTATTATTTTTTTTATTTTAGTA
>NW_023641428.1:0-2500 GCF_015228065.2 Penaeus monodon
TGGTGTGTGTGTATGTGTGTATAGTGTTGTGTGTGTTTGTGTGTGTTGTGGTGTGTGTGTGTGGGGTGTTTGTGTGTTGTGTGTGTGTGTGTGTGTGTGTGTTTGTGTGTGTGAGAAGAGAGAGAGAGAGGAGAGAGAGAGAAGGGAGGGGAGAGAGAGAGAGAGGAGAGAGAGAGAGAGAGAGAGAGAAAGGGAGATGAGAGGAGAAAAAAACGAGATAGAATATAAATTAACAAAATAAAAACTAAATGAAAACCCTTTTCCCGGGAAAATACTCTCTCAATATTGTTTCTGTTTTTCCCCTTTAACCCCGCAGAAGCACGTAGTTTGGTTACCCGCTTCAACTGATATCCTTGACTGCAGATTTTTGGGACTAAATCTGCAGGGCACTCTAACCCGAAATTGCAGACGTCAACAGATATTCACAAAATACTCAAGCTAGCCGAGTGAAATTTAGAACAAGGTTTCAAAAAATACCACATCGAATTCTATGCTTATAATAATACTAATGAAAATAAAAAATGATGATAATGATAGTATGATTATTTCTAGATTCTTGCTAACTGGAAAATAATAAGGGGAATGAGGACGCACAGTGATAACAGTATCAAATAGGCTTGCCAACGTGATATAAAGAGCTATTCAAAACGTAATTTTTGAATAGATTCTTGCCCAGTTTAATTCGAGACGAAATAATATTTCAATTTCATTTTGGCCAAAGTTATTGCTACATGACTGCCTCCCTAATGAAATTTAAACTGGTAATAGGAAAAATTTTGGACTATACTTTTTGGATTATGATCGATTAAAAAGTAAGGCAGGATTACGAGGCTGAGGAAATTCAGAAGGTGTGGGAAGAAAAAAAACAACGAATTCAGAAGGTATGGGAACAAACAAACCCAAAATCTGTAAGTTATTTTCAGACTTATTTTCTCATTTTTCGATTATTATTTAGTCGCCCTATTTCATCTTCATAACTTTTCTCAGCAATAGCAGCAAAAATAATTTTCATTCTAACTATTACGTTAATACTATTACTGTTTATATTTTTACCATAATCCTTTCTCATTTTCTAAGTATTTTTTTTTTACTTCCTGATAATTTCAACTCATAATCACAATTTGACTTGCCAATTAATACAGCAATTTAGAATCTCGGGGTTGCGTTTACTTGTGTATTCTCATAGTTCTGTCGTTCTATTTACCAATTTCCAAGAGAATAATTGCAATCGTTATTCTCAGCAACTGGAGGGATTTTAATCTCTAACCCGTTTGTGATGAAGCGACAGAGCATAATAATATATTATATATATCTATATATTTTATATATCTATATATATATATATATTATGTATATATATATATATTTTTTTTATTATTATTATATTATAAATATATATTATATATATTTTTTTTTTACATTAATTTACACTAATATCCCGGACATGTCGATTCTGTATCTGTTTGGCTATTTTGGTTATACACTTGCTCCTCCGTGTACTCGCTTAGCTCACACAGAGGTCTTTATGAAACACTTGCTTGAGGAATAACCCTCGGCACTGAGAGCAGAAAGAAAGAATGAAATCTCTTGGTACAATCTTTACCCAAGAACTCCGTAGGTACTACTGGGTCAAGTTCTTCATTCAACTACAAGGTCATTTCGCTCGACATTGTGCATTGTTCTTGAAGGAGCCTTCTCCCCGCGTCTCTTTGAGCTGTTTTTAGTTACCGGCTTTACGCTTTGTCTTATTTCTATTATCTTTTTTTTAAGCATTGTATATTAAGTTTTTTTTAGAAGGGAATTATCTAACCAATTTAAGCTATTTCAAAAGGACTTTCTTTAAGGAATCTCGTACTTTGTTTCTTAATGGAGGGGCTCCCCTTTTTTACGTCTGATCAAAGTCTTCTTCTTGCTCCATGCTATTGAATGTATGTGTGGAGCGGAATGAACTTCGGGAATGTTTCTGGTGAATTAGTGCACGTCCCATGCCTTTCGGTGAGTATAATCATGTTTTTTTATCTTTATTTTTTATTAATTAATTGATATTTATTCATTTATTCATTTATTATTATTATTATTATCATTATCATATTATCATTATTATTATTATCATATTATTGTATTATTATCATTATCATTATTATTTCATTTTATTTTATTTTCTATTTCTTTCTTTCTTTATATTTTTTGTTTGCGTGCCATGTTCTTTTTGATATCCAAGCCTATCGTTGTTTTAACCAGTTTCGAACATTACACTGTAATGGGGTAGCTAAACATCCCAGTCATGGCAGTGGCTGTAACACGATCAGAATGTTATTTACTAGTACACGAATATATATAAACATTATTTTCTTATCTTTCCTTTCATCGCGCTGTGCCATTTGCATTTCTTATCTTCTAGTTCAATGTATAATGCAGGACACGTATCATCGTATTCAAACTGCACCTACATAAGAATCAAACCTTTTCTAAATCTGAAACGACTCGTTTTAAAATTCTA
>NW_023641428.1:5000-10526 GCF_015228065.2 Penaeus monodon
AAAAAAATGTAAAATAAATTTTATAATAATAATAAAAAAATAAAAAAAATAACAAAATAATGGGTTTAAAATTTTTTTATTAAATTTTTAAAGTAAAAAAAAAAAAAAAAAAAAAAAAAAAAAAAAAGGGAGTTTTAATGAAAAATTTTGGGTTTTTACAGATCATACTCTTAATGATAAGATGCAATCAAAATTTATAAAAAGGGTATAATGATAGAATTTAAGAAAGGTTTTTAAAAATAGTAATAACGTTAATAAAAAGGATAAGAATACCTCCTTTTGCCACTGCGTAGCTCTTTTTTCTTCTTGTTCCCCTCTTGTTTTCCCTTCTCCCCATCTTCGGTTCCTTTCTTTGTGAAATTTTGTTTTACCTTTTCCTTATCTCTTCCCTTTTATCTTTCCCCTTCTAAAATTTTCCCCCCTTTCCCCCCTCCCCCTCCTCCTCCCCTCCCCCTCCCCCCCTTTTTCCCTCCCCTCCCCTTCCCCCCCCTCTCCTCCTCCTCCTCCTCCCCCCCTTTTTTTTCTCCTTCCCTTCTTTACCCCTTTTCTTTCGATTTTTCTTCCTCTCACCTTCTTTTTCTACCCAATTTCTCTTGCCTTTCCCCAATTTTTTCCCCTCTCCCCACCCTTTCCCCCTGTCATTATCTTCCCTTCCACCTCTTCTTTCTCTCTTTCCTTTTTTCCACCCCCCTTCCCCGTTTCTAAATTCGTTTCTCCCCCCATTCGCCCTTTCCCCCTCCCCTTATTCCCAAATTTCCCCCTCCCCCCCCTATTTTTTCCCCCCTCTCTTCTCCTACCCTCTAACTCCCTCTCCTTCCTCTCCCCGTTTCCCCTTTTTTCTTTACAGTTTTCTCCTTCCCCCCCATCTTTTTCCTTTCCCCTTTCCCTCCCCACCCTCCTTCCCTCAACGTTTTCCCTCTTTCCCTTTCCCCCTCTCATCCACTTTTTTCCCCCCCCCCCCCTCCCCTTTCCCTGCCATCCCTCTCCCACCTTCCTTCCCTTTCCCCCCTTCTTTTCCCCCTCACCACCACCTCCCTCCCTCCTCCCCCCCTTTACCTCCCCCCTTTCCCCCCTTTCCCCCTCCCCTGCCCCTCCCCTCGTCCGTCTTACCTCTTGCCTTAAACGACAGGGAACCCCCCTTTCGCGGATTTGACCGAAAAGCCAAGCCCGCCGTCGCCGCGAGGACCCAAAAGGAGAAGGCAGGTGTTGCCAACTCATGCCTCGCCCTTGTAGCGTCTTCCTTTAGATGTGTTCGTCTTTGGAGCACACGTTTCGGATGCATAGATATTGCTGTAAACACGCACATAAACGCACACACACACGCACGCACGCACGCACCACACACACAAACACACACACACACACACACACACACACACACACAGTGAGAGAGAGAGAGAGAGAGAGAGAGAGAGAGAGAGAGAAGAGAGAGAGAAAAGGGGAGAGAGAGAGGAGAGAGAAAAGAGAGAGAGAGAGAGAGGAGAGAGAGGAGAGAGAAAAGAGAGAAGAGAGGAGAGAGAAAAGAGAGAAAGAGAGAGAGAGAGAGATGAGGGGAGAGAGAGAAGAGAGAGAGAGAGAGAGAGAGAGAGAGAGAAGAGAGAGAGAGAGAGAAGAGAGAAGCAAACACCACCAATCTTTTTCCACGAATCCGAACATCAGACGAAAGCCTAAACGCGACGTCTTGGGGGCGTCGCCTTCAATGCAAAAATTCAAATTATCTTCCGATGTGAAGCTTAAAAGAGCCCTCTTGAAGCCTTAATTTTTCTTGATGAAAGGCAGGCGAAGATTCCCTGTGTTGTGTGCGTGTGTTGTTTTTGGGTGTGTGGTGTATGTGATGTAGGTACTATTTGTCCGTATGGTGTGTATGTGTACTTCTGTTTGGGGTGTGTGTATGTACCTATGTACATGTGTGTATATTGTACCTATGTACATGTTGTATGTGCACCTATGTGTGCGTGTGTCTATGTACCTCTGTCTCGTGTGTTAATACCTATGTCTATGTGTGAAATATGTGCCTTGTACCTGTGCGATGTGCACCTATGTGCGTGTGTCTAGTACCTATGTCTGTGTGTGTATCTGTATGTATTTTCAAAGCACCACGAGGAGGAATCTGCCCTTATCTGCCGTGTTCCTGTGAAGTGATTTATGAATGTTGGTACAACCTCAAAATTGGAAATTGTACCCCCCCGGTTGAGCGTGTCACTGCCTGTTGATGGGAACAATAAAACAAGCGCCGTTTACACTCCCATTAACTAATTGCTTACTTAGCTGGGTTACCGGTAATTAGATTGCAGTATTAAATGGCTAATAAATATGTATAAGAGAGTGATTGCTGTGTTGGAAAATATTTGCTTTCTCTAGTCATCGGAAATAGATTAGTAAATAGCTTATTCAAGAAGAAATAATTAACATAGATATATTTCTATACCCGCACACACACAACACACCAACACACACAACACACACACCACAACACACACACCACATACATCACACCACAGACACATCACACACACACAACCACAACACACACAACACACACACCACACACGCACACACACACACCCCCAACACCCAGCACACCACACACACACACAATATATATATAATAAATAATATATAAATATATATTTTAATAAATACATACATATACATATAATTATTTAAATATTATAAATTTTTTATATAAAATATATATATATATATAAATTTTTATATATATTACCTCCAAAAATATTTGCATGATGTGCGTGTTTTTTTGTTATTTTGAATACTTGCATTTATTCATTTATTTAAATGAAGTACATTTTTTGTGGGAAAACAATACTAATGATGATAATACAACCCTAATAAAAAAAAGTAAAAACAAGAACATCAACAATAATGTGATAATGATACCAATTACAGATAAAAAAAAAATGAAATAATAATAAAAAAATGTAATACAACGAAAACAACAAAAAATTCAATAGCAACTTTCACCCAGAAATTCAGTACAGAGGAAACCACACAGGACTTAGAAATGAAGTGCTTAATTCCCAGTCACACTGTTATTATATCCATGTCTTTTTTCTCTCTCTTTTCCGTTCTTTGTTTTATCTTCTTCTTATTTTTTCCTTTTTTTATCGCAGCGCTACATGCTCGGAAAATAAACGCTCTTTTCCCCTCTCTGCTCTTTTACGTTTTTTTTTCTACTTATCTTTATCCATTTATCCCTTTGCTTTTTACCCCCCCTTATCCCTCTCTTTTCGAATTTCTCTCCCCCCCCTTTTTTTTCAAATCCTTTTTTCCCTTTTTTTTTTCCTCAAAAGGGGCTGTGGAGGATGGAGGGGAGAGGGGGGGAGGGGAGGGGGGGGGGAGAAGGGGGAGGGGAGGAAGAGGGAGAGGGAGGGAAGAAGGAAAAAAAAAAAAGAGATGGGGGGGGGGAAAGAGGGGAAAAAAGGAGGAAGGGGTAGGGGATAGAGAAAGGCAAGGAAGGTGAAGGAGGAAAAAAATGGGGAAGGGAGGGGAAAAGCAAAAGAGGAGAGGATAAGAGGGGAAGGGTAAAAGAAAAAAGGGAGAGGGCAAAAAAAAAGGGAAAGAAAAAAAGGAAAAATGGAAGGGGGGGGGAAAGAGAGATTGGAGGGGGGAGAAGATTTTTTAGAAAAAAGTGGAAATAGAGAAGACTAAAAAAAAAGGGGAGGGGGGAAAACAGAGAGGAGATAGAGATGAAAAGATAAAAAAAAAGACTGGCAACTGAGTGGGTAACAAATAAAGGAAAAGAGAGAGAGGAGAGAGGAGGAGAGAGAGAGAGAGAGAGGGGAGAGAGAGAGGAGAGAGAGAGAGAAGGAGGAAGAGGAGGGAAAGGGGCGAGAGAGAGAGAGAGAGCGGGGGCGGGCCTATCAACAACGCCCTCCCTCTCGTCAACCCCCATGGATGCGCCCGGCTTGTCTCGCCGGCGACGGAATAAACAAGTCGCTTCCGAGGAAACACGATGGGAGGGTGGGAGGGGGGAGGGGGGGAGGGGGAAAAGGGAGGGGGAAAAGGGGAAAAGGGAAAGGGGGGAGGGGGGAGAGAGGGGGGGAGAGGGGAAGGGGAGAGGGGGGGGGGGGGGAGAGATGGGGGGGAGAGGGGGGGGAGAGAGAGAGGGGGGAGGGGGAGAGGGAGAGGGGGAGGGGAAGAAGAGGGAAAAAAGGGGAAGGGTGAGGATGGCGAATGATTATGAGGAAAAAAGGGGGGAAAGTAGGAAGGGAAGAAGGGGGATGCAGGCTGAGGAGGGGAAGGAATGATAGGGAAAAGGGGGGGGTGCAGACGGAGGATGAGGAGGAATGCAAGATGACGAAGAGGAGGAGAGGGGGAGGAGGGAAAACAGGTGATGATGAAATGATGATGATGAGGAACTGAATGAAGGAGGAGTAGGAGGTTTTAGGGGGGAACTAAAAGGGAAGAAAAAGAATAGGAGAAAGAGGAGACAATACATCGGGGGAAAATAAAAAAAGGAAGGCGGAGTGGCTGGGAAAGGGGAGGATAGGAAGGAAAGACATCAATAAACTAGAAAATTTGCGGTCGATATTCCCAATTTCCTTGCATCTTGACCCCGCAACATTGATTCTTGCATACTTGAGGAGCATCAGGGGCGGGCAAAAGGCAAAGGGGGGGGGGGAGGAAAGGGGAAGGAACGGCAGGAGGGGAAGGGGGGGGGGGTTCCTCCAAAATGAAATACGGCGTTTCATTCACTTAATTTCGGTCCCGTGTTGTTTTTTTTTTCTTTTTTTACCAGCTGACTTTTGTGTGTGTGAGGGAGACTTGAACGCTAAGGACTGGGTAGCGGTAATGCGTGTTCGTGCCTGAAGAAATTTGCTATTTTTTACGTATAAAAAATAGTTAATTGTTTTTATATTTTTTATGCCTTGTAGCACCCTCTAGAAAACCCTCCACTCAAAATATGCGCATGCAGTATTAACGGAAACACGTACAGACTGCGTGGCTTAGATGTTCAAGTGGCGAAGTTCTTTTTTTTTTTTTTTGGGGGGGTTTCAATAGACACCCCAACAAAGGGTTTTGTTGTCTCGCGTGCGCCCCTTAAGCAAAGCCTCTTCATCGTTTTTTTATTTTTTTTTGATTTTAAAATAAATAATACAAAATCATACTACACACACATACATACATAGATCAAAATCATACAACAAATATATATATATAAAAATTTAAAAATAAATATATTTATATATAAAAATTTTAAAAATATTAAAATTTATATAATTTATATATATATATATATATAGATTAAAAATAAATTTATTTTTATATATTAAATTATTGTAATTTTTTTAAAATTTTAAATTTTCAAAGTTTTTTCTATATTTTTTTTTTTAAAATTAAAAAAAATTATAATAAAAAAAAAGAAAAAAAAATTTTTAAAATCCTAATCTTTAAAAAAAAATTTAAAAAAATTAAAAAATTTTTGTTGCAAAAAATTTTTTAATTAAAAAAAAACCCCCCTTTTTTTCAAAAAACCTTTTTTTTAAAAAAAGTAAAAAAAGAAAA
>NW_023641429.1:0-10526 GCF_015228065.2 Penaeus monodon
AGCGCTAGTTTTCGGCCCATTGTGGCTTGCCAGAGTAAATCCATACTGCTCTGGTCTTTGTTGCCTTAGTAGGTGGTTGCGGATCTGTTTTAGAATATGTGGGCAGAATATATATTATATATATTATATATATATATATATATATATTATAAATATATATATATATATATATATAGCCTGTATGCTGAGCAGTGTAATGCCTAACAATCTCAACGATCCCCTTTCCCCTTCCAGGAGGGATGACCACGCCCCTCACAGGTCAGGGGAATGGTACCAGCTGCCAGATTGCAGTCAAGACTGCATGCAGGCCCGGGCTATAGGTTCACCCCCAGCCTTTAGCAATTCAGCAGGGATATTACATATGCCTGCAGCTTTTCTCACTCTTCAACTTGGAAATTGCCATCCTAACCTCCATTAGGGAGTCTGGCACAGGTATTGTGAGATCATTTGCATCCAAGCTAACTGTTGGAGAGTTTACCTGGTACAACTGTTCAAAGTACTCAGCCCAACGTTCACGAACCCAACATGATCTGAGATATTCCATCCATCCGCTGATCGGAACTGCAGTCATCTGCGAGGAGGGCTTAGAGTTCAGCTTTCTCAGGGCTTGGTAGCAAGCCGAAGGTCGTTTACCAAGAAATAGCCTTCAATCTCCTCAGCAAGATTCCTGATGACTGTTCCTTGTCCCTTCTCAGCATGGTCCGAGCCCTACGCACCATGGAGCGACACAAGACTTGATTACCATTCAGCCAAGCCATGTGACATGCTTCAGTGGCCTCTATGTCTCTAGGGAGATGGAATTCTGCCTTGCCTTTGGGCGTATGCCAATGGACTCCTGGGCTGCTTCGAGTGTTATGCACTTGAAGAGCCCCACAGAGGAACTGGCTCTGTCAGGTTGTTGAGTTCTGTGAATTCGTCAGAGACTGCCATGGTGAACCCATGGGCACACTCCTCCCTTAGTCTGTCCAAGGGAAACACCTTAGAGTAGCCACTGGAGGATTGGGAGTTTTGAAGTGGACCCGCAGGTAGCCACAACCACCTATGGTCAGTGCCACAGAACTCGGCACTCCGATAAACCCTGCAGTTATGGAAGATCCTCCATTGCGTGCTAACAAGAATGAGGTCAATCTCCTTGGCCACTGTACCTGTAGCAGCACGACCCCGCAACCTGAGTTCAGCATAGTTACCCAGGTTGGGTCACACAGGCCCACAGCCATGTCCGCGCTCATTGGCAGCGGGCTCCCCTCGTTCCCTGCGCGCTTACACAGCACTTGTGTATTTAAGCCGCAGAACCGAAAACGAATCAGCATTCCCCGATCCTCTAGCAGAGCAGACAACAGCAGCAGCCCACAAGGACTGCCCCAGTCCTTAGCCGACTGGGAGCCTGCCGGCTCCCCTTGATCTCCGACTTCTCCACCAACACCCACCATACCTGTGGGCACTCACTGTAAAAGGCTATGCGTACTCTAGTACAGTGGCTGGCAGGGACGCAAAACACACGTAAAGGGGTGAACACATGCTACGACGACGCTACGACTTGTCTAAAGGGGTATCGGCCGCGTGGAGGTCACGGTCAGCCCGCCCGGAGGGAGGCGAGGGTGAGGTCACTGGCTCCGTCTGCTACACTGATTGCTCCACGTGGAAAACAGCCACGTGGTCCACTGGTACCCGAAATAGAATTATCCACATCCTGTAAATTATCCCATCCTATTTGCTCGGCCACCTACTCGCGGCCTCGCCCTCGAGGCGCCTTCAAGGATAACCTAACTTGGCTGGTCGTCTTGTTCTCGTGCGTCGTCCTTGGTTGCATCTTCGTGGCTGCTCCCCCGGTCGTCCTCATCCTCCTGGTCCTTGGTGTAATCTGTCCGCCCCTCGATGTCCCCCCACGTCTCGAAAGTCTCGCACAGGTCCTCCTTGACTTCAGATTCGTCCTAGACCTTCTCTTGTAGTCCTGGCCCGGGCCCCAAACTCGGTGGCGTCCTCGTCACACGTCCTCACAGATCTCGTCCAGGTCCTTCTCACGTCCACACGTCCTCGTAATCTTCATCCGGATCTAACGGGCATCGGGACAGGGGGGGCATCTCGGGGCGGCTGATTACCTGCGCTACGAGCTCCTGGAGTTGCCCGGGATCTGCAGGCGTCCGCCAGGCGTCGCCTATGCACAGCATTCTGGGGCGACTGGTACCTGCGGCAAAGGTGCTGGTTCGCTGGATCTACGGGAGTCTGGCAGCAACGCCCTTCCACTACACTGGGACTGCTTAACACTTTTTCTGACGAAAATTCTGGGTCCGCGGGCCTATGGTGATCTTCGATGACGTCTCCCACGGCATCCTAAGGTGCCCGGGAACTGTAGCAGGTTCTCCTTCGGTGCCGTTCGGTCCGACTGCAATATATAGTGGGGGAAACCAGATCATACACTTAAGGCCAGAGTAAGAGAAAAAGAAGGCAACAGAGAAGAGGGGGTGTTATCTACCACTAGCCGGTTTTTAAATGAAAAAAATGCGGTTTAATATTGGTTTTAAATTATTTTCGTCTTTTTTTTTCATTTTGTGGCTTTTATTTCAAAAAGATAAAGAAGGAAAATGAAGAGGGAGAACTCAGTAGGGGTCCGCAAAGACCTGGCTTGAACTACCCACGTCTCTAATAGATATGAGAGTAGATAAGGGAACGACATGGGCAATCCCGAGGACTTACTTGAACCCATAGTCGTCAACAGATAGAAATAGATGTAACTTGTACATTAGTACGAACCACTCGTCACGACGGACAAAATTGCGGGCTAAAAGATACAAAAATAAATATTTACGCCGGCACTAAGACAGCAACCAGCCTTATTAATGAAAGGGTCAGTGTCTTTTGTCCTGCGTGTGTGAGTGAGGTGAAGGTGTTTTGTGTATGCGTGGGGGTGAGTGCCCGCTAGTGTTAATGAGAGGGAAGGCAAGAGTGACCTCACACAGAAATGAATCACAAACACGAATATTAATGTTTTCACTATAACAAAACTGAAGTAAATTAGAAATGCTAGCTATTTAAGATATTTCAACTACCACATGAATTAAAACATATAATGATATGCGACAGAATGTACCATGAATGAATGGTGACATAAGAAAATATTCGCCAACTTTTTATAAAGCAAATCTTCTCGGGGTCAGAAATCTGAACTGCCGAGGTACTGTCTAGCTTTGCACGTCAACTTAAATAAAACTCAATAACTGGGGAATCCTATACCCAAATGCCGTATATGATTGAAGTGACTCGAGCCGGGAAATATAATAAACCTGCTCTCTTCTGCCTATCTGTGTGATGGGGCGCTCGCAAAATTCCCGAAGGTATATAAATTTTCACGAATAAACACAAACGCTTGGGGGGTACCCAAAAACATGCAAGCGACTTGAGGAGGGAGAGAAATTATGATTAAAAGCAAAAAATGATTCTAGCCTAAACCCTAGTCTTACATTAATTAACAGACTAACCGCAGGTCACACCGACTAAAAAGGTGCGAACGAAAAACTTCAGTTTATTGTACCTACTTTCAAACGTCAGAGCGCAAATCTATTAGGCATTTACGCAACCCCGGGGGCATATCGCATTCTGTGCACTATATATGGGGGAAATCCTACGCTATATTCAAATAATACAATGAATAAAAATTGCATTACATGATCGTTCTAGCGCCGATAGAACGTGTCACCAAAAGTAATTATCATGCTAGGTTTACTCCCAAATTCAGGAGAACCAAGCGTCATGTGACCCTACCCACGCCGCCACCGACCGGAAAAGAGAAAGTGACAGTCAAGACGGGAAAACAATCTTTTCTCTTCCAAAGTGACTGCAAGCGAAGAAAAGGGAGGGGTCAGGTCGGGGCGAGGGTTTAGGAACGAGATAATATGAAATGGTATTCGTGATAAGATAAAATCACGAACGCGTTAAATTTCGTTGCAGATGAAACAATATAAATCTCAAAAAAACGAGGGGAAAATATTAAATTTAAACTTAACTAACGAACATATTCATTTTATTGATCACATACTCGATCGCACGGAAATGCATCTGAGGTGAAGGAATAGTGGAGAACGGCCTTTTTGCTGTCATTAGCACCTTTTAACCCAAAAAAAAAACAAGGGTTTTAACACATGTATGGGAGAAGAAGGGAAAAAAAAATAAGAAAGGGGCCCAAACTTGTACTTACATGTTTTTTTTTTGTTTTTGGGACATGTCTTCTAGGGGTCGAGCGGATTTTTCTTCGGGGGTGGTGTGTCCGGTTGCATACCAAAAGGATGCAACGGCCCCGCTGCCACCAGACTGTAAAGGCTATGCATACTCTAGTACAGTGGCTGGCAGGGACGCAAAACACACGTAAAGGGGTGAACACACGCAAACGAAGAAGCTACGACTTGTCTAAAGGGGAA
Organism: Penaeus monodon; assembly: GCF_015228065.2. NCBI lineage: Eukaryota > Metazoa > Arthropoda > Malacostraca > Decapoda > Penaeidae > Penaeus > Penaeus monodon. The sequence continues at coordinate 4,413 of NW_023641429.1, forward strand.
TCGGCCGCGCGGGTCCGGGTCAGCCCGCCCGGAGGGAGGCGAGGGCTGACCTTAGCGCGTGGTAGCTTAGCACAAACTCTCTGGGGGCCCTAGGCCCTTCTCGGTATAAGTAGTGACCGTTCCACGTGGGGGAGCGGAGCAGCACTGCAGGAACAGGGGGGGAGCGAGGTGAGGTCCACTGGCTCCGTCTGCTAAAACTGATTGCTCCACGTGGAAAACAGCCATGTGGTCCACTGGTACCCGAAATAGAATTATACACATCCTGTAGAATTACCACATCCTATACTCACACCCACAAAAAATACTCCCCAAAGAGATAAGACCCCAGTAACTTCAAATAGAAGATGTGCAACCATCCATCTTCTATACTGGTGATATGTTAAGGTATTGCTCGCTCGCTTGCTCACTCTCTGGAGGGGGAGTACCTGTAGCAGCACGACCCCGCACCTGGAGTTCAGCAAGTTACCCGGGTTGGGTCCAAACAGGCCCACATCCATGTCCGCGCTCATTGGACAGCGGGCTCCCCTCGTTCCCTGCGCGCTTACACAGCGCTAGTGTATTTAAGCCGCAGAGCCGAAAAACGAGATCACATTCCCCTATCCTCTAGCAGAGCAACAACAGCAGCAGCACCACAAGGACTGCCCCATTCCTTATCCGACTGGGAGCCTGCCGGCTCCCCCGTTGATCTCCGACTTCTCCACCAACACCCACCCATCCCTGTGGGCACTCACTGTTAAAAGGCTATGCGTACTCTAGTACAGTGGCGGGCAGGGATCAAAAAAAACATGTAAAGGGGTGAACACACGCTACGACGACGCTACGACTTTGTCAAAAAGGGGTAATCGTCCGCGCGGGGGTCAGGGTCAGCCCGCCTGGAGGGAGGCGAGGGTGAGGTCACTGGCTCCATCTGCTACCTGATTGCTCTACGGGGAAAAACACCCCACGTGGTCCACTGGTACCCAAAATAGAATTTCCACCCTTTGTAGAATTATCCACATCCTATACTCACACCCAAAAAACAAATACTCCCCAAAGAGATAAGACACCAGTAACTTCAATAGAAGATGTGCAACCATCCATTTTCCCTATATAACCCATATTGCTGTACCATGTCCATTGATGTGGGTTGGAGCGCTGGTACCAGGAGCCAGAGATCCTCATTCTCTGTGATCTAGCAAAGTCCCAGAGAAGGAGGCTATTCTCGCTGCTGGGATCAGCTCCCGAGCCATGGGCCGCAGACATCTCATAGCTAGCTCGGTCACAGACAGATACCGCACTGAAATCCCCCAGAACATGAAAATATCTCGCTGGGGACAATTGTCTGTCCACAGATCGAGTTTGGCATAAAACGCCTCTTTCACATCGAGTTTACATCATCGTAGGAGCATATACAGCAAAAAGAGGACATGAAGCCAAAAGCATGCTTCAGTCTCATCCCATAATACGCTCATCAACCAGTGTCACCTCAACTACCGGGGGCTGAAGTCAGCTAAAGATGGCTATGGCTACTCCTGGAGGTGGTGATGACGCTGTGGCCCGACCAGTAGTAGTGTACCCACCCATACTGATCGTGCCGCTACCAGGTCTTCTCACCTCGGAGAGGCCCCCCCCAACTCCCCATCGCCCCAATTCGCGAAAACCGTTCTGTGAACCGTCATCGCCCACGGGCCCCATCCAAACTCCCGGGAATTTTATTTAAAATTTTATATATTTAATATATATATATATATATAATATATTATTTTATATATATATAATATAATATATTAATATATAATAATAAATATTTTATATATAATATATTTTAAATATATATTAATATAATTTTATAATATATATATATATATAATATTATATAATATATAATATAATATAAAAAATATATATATTAAATATATAATATATATATATTAATATATATTTATATAATATAAATATATATAAAATATTATGATTATATTATATTAATAATATATTAATATATTATTATTAGATATATATTTTATCTATTATGATAATATATATATATATATGATATTATAGATATATATATAAAATATATATTTAAAGTGATATATATATGGTATTAATATATAATATATAATATATTGATTTATATATATTATATATAATTATATATTAATTTATAAATTAGATATATATTTATATATTAATATATATAATTAATTATTTATTATATATATATATATTATATGAATAAAGAATTTTATATTAAAATATATTTTAAAATTTTTGAATATATAATGATATTATTATGATAATTTATGATTTGATATATATATTAGATATTATTTTATATAGATGATATTATATAATAATATATTAATTATTATATTATATGTATTTGTAAATATTTTAAAATATATAATATATAAAAATTAATATTATTTATTATATATTATATATATATAAACATTATATATAGTTTTATATATTTATATATATAATATATTTTATATATATATTGAATATATATATATTATATATATATAAATATATATATATCTAAATGATTTATATATAATAATATTAATAATATATAATTGTAATATATAAAATATATATATATTATTATATTATTATTATTATTATATTATATTATGTATTTGAATTATGATATAATATATAATTTTATTGAATATATTAGGTTATGTATAATCTTGATTTTATATATTATATTGTTTTGAATTTTGTATATTATGATATGTTTTAAAAATTATTTTTCATTTATGATGATTTGGTTTTTGTTATACTAGATTTCTCGATATTTGCATTATAAATTTTATCGGTTGGCCCTCTGTCTCCCTGGGTCTCTTTTCCTTGGCTCCCCGTTTCGGTGGCAGGGCTTCAGGACTGTACAGGCCTACCTGGTCGGCGCCTGTTCATTTCCCCAGTAGTCCCCTTCAGTCCTTTGGCACTAGCGCCTCTTCCGTGGGGGCCTCTCTCCTTCCCATTGGTTCTTCTTCCCCCCACGTTTTCAGGTCCAGACTTCCCCCCTCTGGGCCTTAAACCACTGCCTCCAGCCCGCTGTCGATTCACTGCCTCTGTCCGGTTCGACTCCCTGGCGAGGTGCAGGGACTTCTGAGCCCGATCTGGCGAGCTGAAAAAGGTGCTTGGGGGATCCTATCTCCTTTTTCTGGGATGGCCCTGAGCCCGGGCCTGGTGAGCCAGGCCCAACTGCTCCGAATGCCTGCTGTGATCCCGGGGACCTTCTGTTTGGCGGGTCCTGCCGTGTTTCCAGGATCCTCCCTAGGTCCAAAGATGGAGGTTTGGCTTTCCACTCTTGGCGGAGTAAGGTAAGGTTCTCTGCGTAGAGCAGTTTCTAAGGCCCCGCCTTACATTTATCTGGTGTTGGTGGGTCACTTCTTTGTCCCAGACCCCTTTCCAGGCTGAGGCCTGGATTTGCCCCTTGGGCCCAGCGGAATTTTTGGTCGGCTCCAGGGGAGTTGCTGGCCATGGTACCTATCGTAAGGTCCTCGGACGCTGGAGGGAAACCAATGGAGGGGGGTACCTTTCCCTCCCCGGTCATGTTTGCTTCTTAGGCGTGGCAAAACAAAAAATCTCCGGGATGTCACAAAGCAGTTGAGAGTTCGTCAATGCCCTTTTCAGAGTGGGCCGTCATGCTACATCAGGGATTCTCGTATGAGTAACCGGCACCCTTTTTCGGGGTCGGAGGGGGCAAGTTGAAGGCGGCCGTTGCTTCCTGTGAAGTACACTCCTCTTACTGGCTAAGGGGAGGAGGCGCAAGGATTTCCCGAAATTTCCCAGCGGTAGACCCTGTTTCACCCGTCTTGTTGGTGTCCGAAGGACTATCTTGTCAGCCCTTTCAGTCTTCTGGAAACTTCACTTCGGAGCTTGGGGGGGACCATCTTTCTCACAGAAGTGGAAAAGGGCCCTTTTTCTGGGCAGGTCGAAGGCCCTTTGGATTGGTCATTGCTGTAAAGCGGTGGTTGTCGGGCATTTCTTCCGGGCCTGTCGTGGGAAATTGTCGATGGTTTATTCTTCCACTCAAAAAACACTGGGCTCGGGGTATACTCCTCTTAGTAATGCAGTCTTTGAGACTCAAAGCGGGGCTTCCCTGCTGAGGAGTTTCCCGTAGTGTACAATCCCTGCGTGGGCCCCCTTTTTCTGATTGATGACGTTTGGGCGGCCCGAATCCTTGGGCCTGTTCCTTCTTCCCAATGCGCAGCAGGTCAGGTGTAGGAAGAAGCAGCTTTCTTCCCCTATCTTCGGTGAGCCAAAATTTTTTTCCCAGGTTTTCCGCAGCTGGAGTCAATTTCCTTGCCAGTTTTAAGGGTGGGGCACCTTCTCCTGACATGCAGTGGGGGGCTTGGTTTAAATTGGCCGAGCCTTTTTATTTCCTTTATCATGCCAAATTTGGGCCCCCAGTCAGCGAAGGTTGGGTCCTAAAAAGGTTGTCCGTACATTGGGAGGCCGGACGATTTCCCCTTGCGTCTTTGGCAACTGTTGCAGCGATGGTTCCAAAAAGGGTCCAACCTTGTGGTTTATGAGACACTCATTGCCAAATGTGGCTTGGGGCAGAGCCGGCTTCAAACCAATAATTCAAACTCTCCTCTTGCCAATGGTCCATTTCGAGTTGTTTGGAAACACGGGGGGGTGGACCCACCTTCCCTTTAGGGTTTCCACCCGGGCAGGTTGGAGGCAATCCTCATGGGTGGCGCGGCCCTTTGCACAGGTGGGAATGAGTTTCGGTGTTAATCGGGGGAAACTTTCTCGGTTGATGGGGGTCCGGGGTGGAGCGATTTTTACTGCCCACCAGGATTGTCTGGTCCGAGTCCGCACTGTGCTTGGTTGTTTCGGAGAAACGTTAGTTGGTCTCGAGTGTGTAGATCAGCTGGTCATGGCAATGGATCTGGGGTGCCGCCCGGAACTCGCGATGCGGCTTGTGGCGCTTTTTGGTTTTTGCTAGGTGGGGGCCGTAAACATAATCAAAAACTTGCCTCCCCTTCTTTGCGGCGAAGGGGCGGTGCTGGCCAGGTCCTGTCCAACCCACTCGGGCAACGCCCGGGAGGAATTTCTTGGTGGTTTCTCAAGCTCCTGGTAGACTGGTCTTGGGTCCTCGTGGGAGGCAGTTGGGGGAATTCCAGGTCCCTGGGCCTAAGAAGTTGCAGGGTTGAGAGTCCCCCGGTCGGGGGAACCAACTGGATGGCGGTTCGCAGGGGCCCAAAGAATTTTTCCTGCTCCCAACCCCCAATACCCTTTGGGTTTCCCCGGTTTTGGCCGGCCGAGAAACTTAGTTCTGTTTCTTGAGGCTGCCATGCAGTCTGGGTTTCCTTCAATGCAGTAACGTCCGTTTCGCTTGTCTTTTCCGGTTTTGATGGCTGTTTTCTTTGAGTCATTACGGGGGGGTAGGCCTGGTAGAGCCAGACACATTGCCCGCCACCCAGCTCTAACGGATTGGTGGTCCTTTTCGTTTGCATGGTGCAGGGGTTCCCACCTGCTTTGTGCCGCTCTTTTTAGCTCCAAGCCCATGAGCGGCAAACTGTTGGGGAGAATTATGGACGGGATCCCACTAGGGGGTATGAACATGGCTCGATTCCCTCCCCCTGTCAGACAAAATAATTTAAATATTAATTTAATTTATTATAAATATTTAATTTCTTTTTTTTTTTAATTATTTTTAATTTATTATATGATTTTAGCATCTATTATTTATTAAATTAAATTTATTTTAAAAATAATTATATGTAAAAAATTATAAATAAATTAAAATTTAAAAATTAATTTTTAAAAATAAATGTATAATATTATAAACATATTAATTACATTTTAATGTAAATTAGTTTAAATTAATTAAAAAATTTTTTTTAAAATAATTTTTTTAAATTTTAAATATATAAAAAATAAAAAAAATTTATTATTTTTAACTTGTTAATTTTAAATTCAAATTTATAGTATATAAAGGATAGAGGGTTTTTTTTTTTAAAAAAAAAAAAAAAAAAAAATAAATTTTAAAGGGGACTTTTCAGGGGGGGCCTTTAAATTAATTTAATAGGTAAATTATTTTAATATAATGCCATAAAAATAAGTATATTAAAAGCCCCTAAATATTTTTAAAAATAATGTTAAAAA
>NW_023641430.1:0-10525 GCF_015228065.2 Penaeus monodon
CAAACAAACGCCCCTCTAGTTTTTAAAATTTTTAAAATTCCCCCAAATTTTAAAAAAAAGTAATAGAAATAAGGGGAAAGAAAAAAAATAGAAATATAAAAAAAACAAAAAACACAGATAATAAGAAAAAAGTTTAAAAAAGCAAGAATAAAAGATAAAAAAAAACAGAACAAGAAAAAAGAATAAAATAAAAATTGAAAATAAAATACTTAAACTATATAAAAAGAAAAAAAAAGAAAAAGATAAAATAAAAATCGTTTTTCAAGAATAAGAATAAGAAAAAGGGAAAAAAAAGGGGTTATTAAGAATACATAAAGAATACAAGCTAAAAATAGAAAAAAAGTACAAACAAAAAAAAGGAAAAGAAGGGAAAATAAAAAAATAAAGAACAAGAGTGAAAAAGAATAAAAAAAAAGGAAAAAATAATAATAAAATTTTAGAAAAAAAAACAAAAAAAGAAAAAAGAGAAAGAAAAACGATAAAGTAAGAAAGTAAAATAGAATAACAAAAAAAAAATCGAATAATAAATAAAGAGCAAGAAAAACATAACAATGAAGAACGGAATTTCTTTAAAAAATAAGAATTGGAGATAAGATTAAAAAACAAAAAAGGAATAAGAAAAACTTGAAAAAGAATAAGAATAAAAATAAATATAAAAATAAATGAAAAACTAAAAAAACACTTAAAAAAATAGTATTATCTTTTCATTTTTCATTATCATTTTCTTATATTACATACATTTTCATTATAATAATAATTATAATATTAATTATAATTAAAATTTTAATTATAATTATAATTTTAATTATAATTTCATTATCTTTTCATTTTCATTATCATTATCTATCATTATCATTACTGTTACTGTTACTTTACTGTTATGTTCTGTTACGTTCTGTTACTGTTACGTTATGTTCGTTACTGTTTCTGTTATGTACTTTACTGTTACTGTTATTGTTATTGTTTTGTTATTGTTATTGTTAGTTTTGTTATTTTTTATTTTTTATTAATATTAAAATTTAATATTAATATTAAAATTTAATATTAATATTTTTATTATTATTACGTAATAATAAATAAAATAATAATAATATAATAATAAAATAATAATAAAATTAAAATAAAAATAATGAAAAAAAAAATAAATAATTATTATTATTTTTTTCATTTTTTTTAAAAATTTTTTATTATTTTTATTATTTTTTTATTATCATTTTTATCATGATTATATTTTCATATTACTATTTTTACATTTTTATTTCATTTTATTTTTATTATTATTATTATTATTATTATTATTATTTTATTATTTTTATTTTATTATTTTTATTATTATTATTTTTAAAAAAATAATAATAAAATGAAAATTAAACAAGAAAAGATAAACGGGCCCCGCCCCCACGTATCCAATGACGTCATATTCCGAAAAGTCCGGGGTCGTGATATTTTCCCGCGCTTTTACGCGGCGAAAAGGGGGGTTCAAAAAATATCTTCAAATGGGGATGTTCGTCCTAAAAATTTTTTTATAAGGGTTTTTTTTAAGATTATTTGTTTTTTTTATTCTCAAAAAAGTTCTACGTTTTGGGGTTTTGTAAAAAGTTAATACTGAAAATAACCCGGTAGCCCCCCCTTTCATTTGTCCCTGTTGAACTTAGTTAAAACTAATTTTTCCAAGAGTATTTGATGGCTGTTGTATTAGTGAACCTTCGTTAGCTAAAAAAAAGGGGGAGTTTGTTTGTTTAATTTCAAAATTTAACAAATCGGTATTTTACACAAAAATTATTTATCTACCCCGGGGACCTCACTTAAACCCCCATAGAGTGAACCAAAAAAAAAAAAATTTTGGCCAAGTAAGTGAATTTTTAGAACTCTAAATGGAACTTTTAACCCAATTTAGGAAAAACCCGGGAATCTTTAAAGAATGGTACGATTACAAACATCAAAAACCCAGAGAAAAAAGCCGCGAGATTAGGGGGACTTTCAACCCCCCAAAGTGAAAAACAAAACGGTAAGACAAAATCACGTGTATTTATTATTATTATTAATCTAACAGGGAATCAAAACCTAAAACTTCAACAACCAATAAAATTAAACCGAAGCGAAAAAACAATCAATTTTCCCAAAAAAAATAAAACGAGGTACATTAAGATCTGGGAAACAGGAAAAGTAATAAGTTTGAAGTCAAAAATTTTGACAAATCAACAAAAATGACTACTCTAGGGCAAAATTTTTATATCCTGCTGACATAAACTAGATAAAAATAATTAAAAGATAATAAAGACCCCCGTTGGCCACGGAGTAAAATAACAGCGTAATTAAAATTTTAACAAAAATCAAAAAAGTAAAAAAATAAAAACAAATGGCTCCAAAAAAAATCCCTCAAAAAAATTTCAACGGGACTCTGCAAAAAAGATTGCTATGGGCATACATCTATAAAGTCGAAATATCCTTCCCATAAAAAATGCTAAGATGTCTTAGGTATGGAATTATAACTTGAAAAAACAAAACTAGACGGGGGCAAAGTGCAGTCAATTTTCATGATCATAAACTGTCAAGTTATCCTAACGTTTTTTTTGTTGTTTGTTTTTTTTTATTTGTTTTTCTGCCATGAAATATCTCAAACACAAATGCGAAAAATACGGGATGGTACAAAAGCAACACCCGGCAAAACGCCCCAAAAACATAGACATAAAAAAGACATTTTCATGAACACAACCCCTCTAAAAAAAACCCAACAACCCCAACACAAACCCCCAACAAACCCCCAAAACGAGAACACAAAACACAAAAATACCCCCAAACAACAAAAATTTGACACCTCACCCCCAAACGAACAAAATCCCCAAAATTTCGACTCACGCCCATCCAAAAAAAGAGGTCAGGTCGAACAAAAATCTCAAATTAAATATAACAAAAAAAAAAAAAAAAAAAAAAAAAAAAAAAAGAAGAAAACCCAAAAAAAAAAAACAACAAAGAGCTTACCAATGAAATCAAAAGGGAAAAGGAAAAAGGAAAAACAAAAAAATTTGAAGATTCCCAATAACGGGACCTTCAACTCCAAAAAAAATTAAGAGCTTCCAGGGAAACGAATAAAAAAGAATCAAAAAACTAATAAAAAATTTTAAAAATAACAAACCAAAAAAAAATTATTGAAGAAATACTAAGGAAAAAAGAAAACCAATATTATAACTCATGAAATACTCTAAAAGATCATTTTTTTGGAACAAAAGATCAGTTATAAAAAAAGCAAGTTTTAAACTACCTGATAAAAAAAAAAAAACAATATACTCGCTTTATGCGAAATTTGGGTTTGAAAAAAAAAGGAAAAAAATATTTCAAATTTGAAGAATGCGTAACAAATACAAATACCAAAAGCCATAGGGGGAATAAAATGCAAAGAAACCTTAAAAAAAACAAAGCTTAAAATAAAGGAAAGAAGCCCAAATAATAAAAAATTTCGAATAAAAAAGAAACTTTAATAAACCGGAAAAGTTATAAAGAAAAAAAAGAAAAAAAAAAAAAATTGGGGAAAATTCTGCATTCATAACTTTAACACCCACCCCCCCAAAAAAATGGAACTATATAAAAAAAAAATAATTAATAATAATAAAATAAAATAAAAAATAATAATGGGAAAAAGAAAACAAAAATAAACTCCCCATTAAAAAAACCCCCTACCAGTCATGAAATAGGAAAAAAAAATAGAAAATTTTTGTAAATACCAAAGAGCAAAACCAAAAAAAGAAAAATCATGTTAACAAAAAATAAAGGAAAAATGCTAAAAAACCCTAGTAATTTTGAAAACATGATAAGATCACAAAAAAAAAATAAGTTTTGTAAAGAATACAAAAAAAAAAAATAAAACATAGGACCTGAAAATTCCATATGAAATTTTTAAAAAAAAAAAATTTCCCCCTAAAATCTTACAATAAAAAAAAACAAATAAATTTTTATTGGGCCCAAAAGGGGAATACCCACAAGAGCTAAAAATAATTAAAAACCATTAAAAAAAAGGAAAAAAACCCAAAGGAATCAAGCATAGGGTTCATTAGCCTTTTAAATTTCCTTTTTGAAAAATTTTTAAAACAAAATAATAAAAAATTAATTGGTGGCCAGAAAAAATTAATAAACAAAAATACCAGGTTTAGACCAATTACACGACAAAGGGGGCATTAAAAACAACAAAAAAAAAATAAAATAATGTAATCAAATAAAGAAAATGCTCTAGTGTTTTTATAGTCTGAAAAACATTTGACACAGTAAATCATGACGCACTATGATAAAAAAGGGCCCAAACCTTTGGGAAAAAAACGAAAATTAATAAAAAGGATCGTTTTTTTTTTTTTTTTTTTTTTTTTTAAAAAAAGAAAATTCCAAAAAAAAAAATAAATCAAAAAGGAAAAACAATATCGAGTGGGTTCCAAAAGGGTTCCCGTTAAGCCCAAAATCTTCAACATCATGATAAAAGATAGATATTGACAGGAAAATAAAAATAATAAAAACGCGATTTTATAACCGTAATAACCCAAGTAAAATCTAAACGAAGCCATAAATAGGAAAAAAAGGGTTGAAAAAAAGAAAAAGAAGGGCAGACCCGGGGATCTAAAAAAATAATTTAACAAAAAGCAAGCTTTTTATACTTCACAACAAAAGGAAGTAAGCTACCAAATATCAAAAAAAAATGTAGAACTGAATTTATGATAGTAAAGATATCCTGGGTTTAAATTTTGACTCGCCAACAAAAAGGGACAAAACACTTTTAAACAGAATAAATATATGAAAAAATAATATCCCTTATAACGGGGGAGCAAAAAGAGAAACCTTAATGAAATCATAATATCTATGTAAAACCAAAAAAAAGAATTGGCCTGGGGAAAAATTAGAACAGCAAAAAAAAAAAAAAAAAAAAAAAAAAAAAAAAAAAAAAAAAAATATATAATATATATATATAATATATATATATTTTTATATATATATTTTATAAAAATAATAATAATAATAATAAAAAAAACAAAGATAAATAATAATAAAATAATAAAAATAAAAATAAAAATTTTAAATAATAACAATAATAATAATATAAAATAAAATAATAATAAATAATAAAAATAAAATATAAAAATAAAAATAATATAATAATAAAAATAATAATAAAATAACAACAATAAAGAAAAAAGATAAATAATGAAAAAATTTTGAAACAATACAAACACAGCTCAGAGAATATCAACGGATGCTTCAAAAACCACTCCAAAAAACCTCCAAAAAACTAAAAAACAAACCCTTCAATCTGATTAGGGAAAAGAATTAGCTGGCATACCTAGTAAAATTATTGGATAAAACGAAGAACCAGTAAAAAAAAACAATGTAAAAAACAAAACAAAAAAAAAACTTAGAAATACAAATTCAACAAAAATAAAAAACCCCCAAATCACGAAACTTTCAAAAAAGATTAAAATCAGTAAATTAAATAAAATCAAAATAAAACCCCCAAAACCACCATGTATACTTTCACACAAAAAAGTAAAAAGTTTTATGGGCTTCAAAAAAGACTTACCTCAGAAATAACAAAAACGTGGGTCCAATGTTAAAAAACACGAATATGAAAACATCATAAAAAATTTTACAATGGATAAAAAAAAAAGGAACCAAATCAACGTCAGCGCAAAATTTTTATAGAACAAAAAATTTACTTTTTGGAAAAATTTCCAAAACACTCAAACACAGAGACAGAATTTTATGTAAAAAAACAAGGGGTTTAATTATTAAAGCATAAAAAACAAACAAACAGTGAAATTTTCCACAATTCACCTCGCATATTAACATAAAAAAATTTCAAACCCAAAACTAAACAAATCACTTTAAAACGCAAAAACTAATTTACACGTTAACAAAAAAAAAAACAAAAATTCAAAATACAATGGTCCCCACAAAAAAGCTAACCGAAATAAATAGAGTTTTGCAGTAAAAAAAGCTCATGAATTGGAAATTCTAATCCCCCCCCAAAGACTAAAAACATAAAAAAGACAAAAAAAATTACAAAAATATTGATTGATTGTTTTTTTAAAATTTTTGCCGCGTCAACGCTAAGGTCTTTGCGGCAATGCTTTTTAAATAAAAAATTTTAAAATGTTTAAAACTAAAAAAATCTATGAATAAATATTTACAAATAACAATAACAATCAAAGCAAAAAATATTATGCCAAGTGTTAAAATATTGCTAAACATTATGCAATTAAATTTTATTGAAATATTATCTCCCAAAGGAAACTAAAAAGCCCTTCTTGTCACAAACCCCCCCCAATATTTTTTTTCGTGTATATGGGGGAGAAAATACATACGTCTTTGGTCTGAGAGTAAAACCCTTTCCCTCATTGCGATCTTTAATGGCTCTTGGCATCCTTCACAAAGTGCTTGACTTTTAGCCTCCCCGGGCCCATGATCGTTTTGTGTGCCCGATTCTCAGTCTTGTTAAGCAATTTTCCACTTTTGGGTTGGGGGGGATGCTAGTCCCAAACTGCCAAGGTCATTTTAAATCTCTCGCATTTTTTCTGGAGGTATGCCTCTATTGCCCTTCCATTTATTGCAAAGACAACTCCTTATGCGGGGTTTGGGTCGGTGTGTGGGAGGGAAAAACGAATCAAAGGCTGACAAAGCTGCCTTGGCCCTTTCCGATCAGCTCGCTCTTTCCCACTATACCAACTGCGCTGGCACCCAACCCAAAAGTTATCTTTTACGTGTTGACTCAGGAAGCCAACCTTAAAACCCCCCTCACTATGGTGGATGATTAAATCAACTCTTGTTGTTTCAAGGCACTACGAGAGTCACAATATCACAATAGAAGGTTTGTAAGATCTCTATCATCTTAACTGCTGCAAGGATGGGTGAATCGCGGTAAAGATCGAGGTGGTAAGGGGAGACTGCCAGATGCAGTCTTCCTTTGCTCACTGCCAAAGCCCCAAACCATTTTTACTTTGAACCCTCTGTTAATTGCCTCTATCCTTTGGGACTTATAAAAAGCGAAGAAATTTCTCTCTGACTTCTGCTTCGGATCTCTCCCCTTTCCCATTCCCACCAAATCGGCTCGACTTTATTAGTCCAAGGGGGGGGAAATGGGGAATTCCAACACCAAAAACCCTTTGTGGACTCAATTAAAACTTCCACAAAATTCCTCTTTCCTACCATAGGATCGGCTATCCTCAAGGGGGTAAAAAAACCCAAACTGGATGTAGGGACCCGGAAAACCTTTGGTCTCGTGTATAAAACAGGTTATTAGTCCCGGTGAATGAAAAAAATGGTTTCCACTCTCAGCATACAGGGTTTCCCAGGTGAAGACCGGGGAGCCCCAGTACAGATTCTGAGAGCTTCATTATGACCGATCCAATTCCGGGAACAGTGGGGGTTGCAGAAAAATACACCTCAAGCCTAAATCAACCTTACTACAAAAAGCGCTCGGAAAAGCCGCAGAAGCGTTGTGGGGCTGCCCAGATAGATGTGAAAAAACCTGAAAATACTAAGTGCTTTTTTTCCCTTCACTTTTAATGTTTTGATGTGAGGCACCCTGAAAACCTTGAGTAAAAAAATTAACCCAAGTATTCACCTTTGGACAAATTGAGTGGGTTTGCCCTAAATAGGGGGAAGGGGGGAAATTTTTCCTCTTTTTGGGGAAAGTTTTCCCATGGTCTTGTTGGAGAAAATTTAACCCATGATATGTTGCCCACTTAAAGCCTGATTTTTTGCGCCTGCGTGTCCTTGCACTCCTGAAAGCTTCCTCCTAGCAGTACAGTGTAAGTCATCTACGAGTAAACAACAAAGGGGAAGTCAAAAAAACACACAATGCAAGGGCCCTTTTCGCTTTAATTCTTCGTAGGGCTATAAGCTAGGCTACATAAGGGGTTTAAAAAGTCTAGGGGGTCAGGCCGTCGGTAATCATGTGCGACGCCCTTTGGCTAGTTCGGCTCCTTGTTGGGTGTTGAAGTTTTTTTGGTTGGTGTAGAACCCGCTTCTACCATCTTCCTTTGTGGGGGCGGGGCCTTGTTTAAAAATGGGGCCTGGGACCACTTGGGGGGGATGCCGTCGGATCGCGTGAAAAACGAAGGCGCTCCCTTGCGTGTCGTCGGAGGGCGCGCGGTGTTGGTCGATATTTTGTTCATGGAGGCCCCGCCTGTCTCCTATGAAAACCCCCTTGTCGCCCCACCACAAGGTTGCTGTACATTTGGTGCGAGTTTTGTGGTCTGTTCTTTTCCTGACATGCTCCGACTTTTTGCCAGAGGTGGTTGTTACTTCATAGTATGGCCCCCCGGGGCCTCTAGGTGTTCTGCCAGCTGTAGTGGGGGTGATAATTCTTTGTTTTTTTTCCTGTGTGCCCGCCCCCCTTCGTCTAGTCATGTTTTTTCCCGTTTTGCGTCGAAGGTGGCTGAGCAAGGCGCGAGGGTAAGGGAGGCGCGGGAAAGTGTTGCTGACGTGCTGCTTTCCTCCCCAGGCCCCCGGGGCTGCAGATTCAAAGTGCTAAAGGGAAAAACCCAATGCCCACCCCCTTCTTTGGTTGGGCTGTTTGGGCAGAAAAATAGTGTTTTAAATCATTTTATTAGTGGGCTTTCTGTAAAAAGAAACCCCGGGGCCGTGGGGGCTTCTTGGATCAGGGTGTCAGGAAAGGGAAACTGTTCATTCTTCTCTTTTTTCGGTTGCTGTATGGGGGGTGTACTGCTTTAGTTGGGGGGATTTTTTAAAGGTTTCTTTTCGTTGGACTCAGCAAGGATGTCATCTACGAACGAAGCGACTACTTATTCCCCCATTTCCCGGTAGGGGTCACCTCGGGGGTTTTCCCAAAAACAGCGGGGGAAAGGACGGTGACAGAGGGGGCCCCATAAAGCCCTTGGATTTGCTCGTACTCACGCCCTGGGAATTTCGAACGGGAAAAATCCACGCAGAGGGGGATAGTGCGACAAAAATCATCTCTGGGCAGGGGTATTCACCCTCGCCCATTTCCTGTCAGCGTTTTTCTGCGCTTTGATGGCCCCGTCAATCAGCCGTTGGTGAAGAGTGATTGAGGTCGAAACTAACCCGCTTTTTGCATCTTCCCAACTTTTGCAGTTTGGGGCTCATACGGGGGGTTTGATAGATGACAAACCCCTGATGGAGTTTAAAGCCTCAAGAGGTGGGTGCAAGCTTCTTTGCTAACCGGGGCTCACCACCTTCGACGCAAAACGGAAAAAAATCATGACAGATCGGGGGACGACACAAGGAAAAAACAAAGAATTATCATCCCCCACAGCTGGCAGAACACCCAAAGGGCCCCGGTGGGCCCTACTTGAAGATAAAAACCACCTTTGGAAGAAAATCGGAGACATCGTCAGGAAAAAAGATAAACCCCCAAAACCTGCAGCCAAGGACAGCATACCTTGTGGTGGCTGCGACAAAATTAAAAGGGGAGACAAACGTGGCCTCCTGAACAAAGTATCGACCAACACCGCGGCCCTCCGACGACACGACAAGAGGGGCGCCTTGTTGTTCACGTCGACTCCACGGCCATCTCCCAATGGTCCCCGGCCTCCATTTTTAAACAAAGGGCCCCCCCCACGACAAAGGGAAAATGGTAGAAAACGGCGTTCATACCACAAACCCAAAAACTTCAACACCCCAGGGGGCCCCGAACTAGCCAAAACGTCGCACCCGATTACCGACGTGACCTGCCGCCTAGTCTTTATTAATCCTCTATGTAGCTCTTCTTTTATTCCCTGACAAGCAATTAAGCGAAAAGGGCCCTTTGGCATATTCGTGTGTTTTCTTTTCTTCCCCTTTGTTGTTTACTCGCAAACTGTTCGACATGAATTCCCCAAATCATCTACATAAGATTCATGGACAGAACTTTGGGAAAAATTTTTTCAAAGTCTTTATAGCAAAGGGAAACAGGGGCACCTTAGACCCCCTTGTGGGACCCCTTCCAGGTCTTCCGGGTTTAAAAAAACTGTTTTTCCCCCCAACCTAAATTTTTCCCGTTAGCAAGGAATTTTTTTTAAGTAGGTATGCTCCTCTTAAACCATGTCATACAGCTTCAGAGTATGCCTGCTTCCAAGTGTATCGTAGCCTTTTCAAGGTCAAAAAAGACTGCTAACATGTGACGTTTCTGTGCGAAGGAAATTTTGTATAGCAGTTTCCATCCTCACAAGTGGGTCTTTGGTCGATCTCAATTTTTAAAAACCATTGATAGGGGGCAACACGTTTTTTTTTCTGCAACCCGTCAAAATGAAGTTTACCATTTTCCCATAGCTTTTCAGACCTGGTGAGAGAAAAATGGGGCGTAATTTCCAGGGGTGGAAGCTGCAGATGCGGGTGAAGAAATGGTCTGTAATTTCCTGGTTGGAAGTTGCAGATGCGCTGGTGGGAAAAAAAGGGCTGTAATTTCCCGTGTGGAAGCTCTTTCCAGGTTTTTGGAAAAGGAATATTATGCCTCTTCCATGTGGTTTTGGGACTGTGCCCTCCCTATGATCCTATTGAATAGGTCCCAGGAACTTCGGGGTTTGAA
>NW_023641431.1:0-10524 GCF_015228065.2 Penaeus monodon
ATTCCCGTTTTTTAAAATAACCATTTTTAAAAAAAAGGGAAACCCTCCATTATTTTTTGCATTTTTAAACCCCCCCCCCTTTTTTTTTTTTGGGGCCACCAATCTACTTTAATTGGAACTCGAAAATAGGCTGAATTCGTTGAAAACCCCGACCAATTCCGGTTTTTCAGCCTTCCCCGGGGGGGGGATTTTTTTCCTATAAGGTTAAAGGGTTTTTTTTTCCCCATTTGTAAAAGTTTTTTACAAAAACCCCCATGTAAAAATTTTTTTTTTCAAGTCTTTAACCGGGCCCCCCTAATATAACATCCCCCCATTTCCCAAAAAAAATTAAGGCGTTAAAAAGAATCCAAAAAATTTCCCAAAAAACCCCTTTAACTTCCTTTTTCTAATTTGCCCAACTTTTTCCAAAATTCTTAAACGACTTGGAAAAAATTGGATTTAACTCTTTTTAGCCAATGGGCCCCTTTCTGATTTCATCCCCCCCCAAACCCCCCCCAGCACCAAATTTAGGGCCCCCCCTTTCCCAAAATTGCCCGACTTTTCCCTTTTTCCCCCTTTCCTTTTCCCAAAAAAATTTTACAAAAAACCTTGGGAACACCCCTTTTTTTTTTTTTTTTTTTTTTTTTTCCACCCAATTAAATTAAAATTTTTAAAAAATTAATTCCAAAGGGCCCTTTCAAAAATGGAAAAGGGTGGGATTTTTTCCAAGGGTTTTTTGACCCCCCCCCAGGTAACGGATAACGGGCCAAAAATTGGGCCGTTTGTAAATAGGAAAAGGGGAAAACCTTTTTTAAAAAAACCCCCCCCTCCCCCCTTTGGTTTCACTTTTTATTGGGGGTAACCTTGCATGGCAAAAAGGCATCCATATTCCCGAAATGCACTGTGGCATTGGGGGAAAGTTTAAGTGCTTTCCCCCAATGAGTAAAAAAAGCAAATTTCCCCAATTTTTTTAAACAAAAAACAAAGGGGGTTCCCCATTTATTCCAGAAACGTAATTTAATTTCTAACCTTTTTTTTCCCTTTTCAAAAACCTTGGTCAAAGGGTCTTTGCCCTTTGAATCAATACAACGCCCCCTCTTTTTAACAATTCCCCTTCCCGCGTAAACGCAAAAAGTTACCTCCCTTTCCCAAAATTTCCTCCTTTTTGTCTAGGGTGAGGGCCCCCCAGTCCTTTTTTTCCTTTAACAAAAAACCCTACCCAAAAAAAAAAAAAAAGGCTGGATTTTTTAACCAAAGGAAAAAAGGGACTAAACTAATTTTAATCTCCCTTTTTCCTTTGGTTTTCAAAAAATCACTAAAAATATTTCCCCCAATTTTTCTTTAAATTTTAAAATTTTTTTCATAAAACGATAGTTTTTACTCTTTTTTTCCCTTTTAAAATTCCCGGCCCCCTTTTCCCCCCCCCCTTTTTTAAAAAAAAGGGGAAAGGGGGGAAACCCTTTTTTTTAAAAAAAAGGAACCCCAAAAAAACAATTTCCCCCCCCCCAAGGGGGGCCCCCCAAAAAAAAAACCTTTTGGTTTTTTTTTTTTTTAAAAAAAAAAACCCCCCCCGGGGGTTAAAAATTTTCCCCCTTTTGGGAAAAAAAAAAAACCCCCCCCCCTTTTTTTTTTTTTAAAAAAAAAAAAAAAATCCCCGGGGTTTTTCCCCCCCCCTTTTTTTTATTTTTAAAATTTTTTTTGGGGGGGCCCCCCCCCCCGGGGGCCCCCCCCCAAAAAAAAAAATTTTTTTTTCCCCCAAAAAAACCCCCTTTTCCCCCAAAAAAATTTTTTTCCCCCCCCTTTTTTTTTCCCCCCCCCCCAAATTTTGGGGGGGAAAAACCCCCCTTCCCAAAAAAACCCCAAAAAAACCCAAAAAAAAAATTTTTTTGGGGGGGCCCCCCAAAAAAAGGGGGTTTTTTTTTTCCCAAATTTTTTCCTTTTTTTTTTAAAAAACCCCCCCTTTTAAAAAATTTTTTTAAAAAAAAAAAATTTTTTAAAAAAAAAAAAAAAATATTTTCCCCTTTTTTTTTTTTTTAAAAAAAAACCCCCCTTTTTTTTTTTTTTTTAATAATTTTTTAAAAAACCCCCCCCCCCCCCTTTTTTTTTTTCCCAAAAAACCCCCCCCGGGGGCCCCCCCCAAAAAAAAAACCCCCCCTTTTTTTTTCCCCCCCCCAAAATTTTTTTAAAAAATTTTTTAAAACCCCCCCCCCAAAAATTCCCAAATTTAAAAATTTTAAAAACCCCCCCCCCCCCAAAAAAACCCCCCCCCCACCGCCCCCCAACCCCCCCCAAAAAAACCCCCCCGTTAAAAAAACCCCCCCCAAAAAAAAAAAAAAAAAACCCTTTTTTTTTAAAAAAAAAAACCAAAAAGGGGGGCTTTTAAAAATTTTTTTTTTTTTGGGGGGGGGGGAAAAATTTGGGTTAAATTAAATTTTTAAAAAATTCCCCCCGGGGGAAAAAAAAAATTTTTCCCCCTTTTAATTTTTTGGAAAAATTTTTTTCCCCAAAAAATCAATTTTTTTTTTTTTGGAAAATTTTTAAAAATTTTTTTCCCCCCTTTTGGTTTAAAAAAAAGGGGGGAAAAAAAAAAAAATTTTTTTTTTAAAAAAAAACAAATTGGCCAAAAATTTTTAAAATTTTTAAAAAAAACCCCAATTTTCCCCCCTTTTTTTTGGGGAAGGAAAAAGGGGGCCCCCCCCCTTTTTTTTTTAAAAAAAAAAGGGGCCCCCCCCCCCCCCCCCCCTTTTCCCCTTTTTCCCCCCTTAAAATTAATTTTTAAAAATTTTTTTCCCAAAAACCCCTTTTTTGGGGGGAAAAAATCCCCTAAATATCCATCCTCCTTCAAACGAACCCCCCCTACACCCTTTTCCCCCCTACCCCTCCCAAACAGCCCATCCCCCCCGCCCCCAACCCCGCCCCCCATTAACCCTCCCACCCCCTCCCCTTTTTTCCCCCTTCCACCCCCCTTTACGCACGTGAACCCCTTTATGAAATTTATTAACTTCATAAAGTAAATACACACCCCCCAACACCCCAACCCCACACATCCTACTCCCCTTCCCCACTTTTAAAACAACTCATACCTCTCCCCTTTCCCCCCAAACCTACCCCCCCTTCACCGCCTCCCAAACCCTATCAGACTTTCCTTACAAAATTTCCCACACTTTTCCCCTTCAACGGGAACATCTTTGGGCTAAATTCGTAAAAAAAAACCCCTGATCTCAATTCGGAAGGCAATTAAAGCCGGGGTTTCCGCCCCCAGAATTCCCAAAGGAAATATTTCTTTTTGGATTTTTGGGGAGGGAGGAGGGGGTAAAGGGGGAAATGGGGTTGATAATTATGTCCTCAGTCTTTAGTGAAACACGCATTAAGTAGATCACAAACCCCCTGATTTTTTCCAATTTGAATTTGATTTTGTCTTTTTTCTATATGATAGCAATATTAACTCAGTTTGAGCCATTCTCGGATTATGTGAAACCCTTTTATGCCCGCAATTTTACCAGGTTAAACCTGGGTTTTAAGTGGGGCTAGAAGGAGAAAGTGCCCAGGAAGTATGGCTTCAAGGCCCAAAACCCAGGTTTTACAGTAAACCTTGATGCATCAAAATTTCCCTTTTTTGAATTCTTTTAAGGGTTTTTTTACAGAAGGATTTTGAATTAATTCGGGGTTTGGGAAAAAAGGGGATAGCCAAAATGGAGTTTCCCAACGCCTTCCCCCGTTCCAATTTTATCTGATGATGGGCATATCCCCAAAGTCAACCCCGGCCCCAGCAAATGGGCAAAAATGGTCTCCTGGGGGCCCCTTTTTCCCCAAAAAATAAAGTCCAAGATTTATTATAAACCCCATTTCCACATGTCTTTCCCCCCCAAAGTCAAAAAAAGTCCCGGGATGAGCAGAACAAGGTGTGGAAACTTTGCCCATTGTTTAGCTACTACATCAGTTCAAGGAAAGTAAAATTTCCCCCACAGAGGGTAACGGTGGAAAGATTTTTTGTAGAAATTTTGAGGGCGCCCCAATATTACCTTTTCAACCATGAAGAGGAAATGGTTTATTTAAAATTTTCAGCCCAAGTGTTCACAGGGCCCCCCATTTTGGCCCATACTGTGCCTTCTATTTTTATACAGGCCAGGGGGAGGATGAGGTTCCAGCTTTCCCCATGTGGGCATGCTGGATAAGGGATACACCCTAAAAATTGATAAAAAGGGTACCCTCCCTACCTTGTTTTATGGTTTTCCCGGGAGGAAGATTTAATGCCTCTGGGACAGTGGGAGTTTAAAAGGGAAATGGATGCCCACACTTCCCTAGAAAGATGGCATGAGTGCTTGGAGAGGAGGGGTTTCTTTTCCCCCAGCATGCTGTGGCTGAAGGGAAAAAAAAAAAAGTCGTCCATGGCCCCCTTTCTTTACATGTTTTTTAAAAAAGGTAAAAGGGAGAGCTCGTCCTCAAAAAAGCCCGTGTTTTTGACTACAAACAAACGCATGGGAAAGGGTGTTTTCTTTGGGATTAAATTTTTGTTTTTAACCCCCAATTTCCCCCCCTAAAAAAAAGGTCTACTTGCAAAATTTTTTATATGGGGGATGAACAATGCCCCCTTTTGCTGTTCAAGTGGTAGATGACAACATTGGGGAGCAGCCTGATATTCCCGGCAAGAGGTAAATTTTGAGGCCCCTTACTAAATATTTGCCTCGTTCTCAAAAAATATGGGGCTGGGACCTCCAGCAGTAACAAATTGGCTCTAAGGTTTAAAAGGCGAACCCTAACAAGATAGGGAAAGAAATACAAGTCTGGTATGTGTGCTACACACTTTTTAAAAAAGTGACAAAAATGCAGGGGCACATTTGGTCTTTTTTTGGTTTTTAAAAAAAATTATCACAATAAAGAAAAAGTATTGTTCAAATTTTATTGATATTTGAAAATTTTTTTTTTACATGGAAATCTGTATATGTTTTACTTTTTTTATTCTTCACAGGGTTTCTAGAACTACTCACAAATGTTTATAAAAACTATACACTAGTAATATACAATTCCTATTTTCACCTTTTTTATCCTTTCTGAAAAAAAACAAAAAAGATGAAAGCCTCTTTTTTGTTTACCTTTAAAACATGATAGTAGATTCAAGTGACAGTATACTATAAAGAGACGATTACTTTGTTACAAAATTCTCTTTGCTGACCTCTTCCAAATACCCAATATTCTGTCGAAATATGGCAAAATTTATTTTCAAAACCTTTCCCCGTTTTCCCAAAAAATGAGGGGGAACCGTCAAATTACTTTTTCCACACCCCAAACCTGAAAAAATTACCGGTGGCACCATATAAAATAAAACCCCCACAAAGGGTCAAACAAGGGAGTTTTTTGCTTTAGGTCACACTACACAGCATTCCAATTACCTAAAATTATGGGTCTTGATTGATTTTAAATTTTAAACTGGAAAACAATAAAGTTTTTTTCACTATCACCTTTCCAAAAAAGTTCGCTCTGCTTATGATTTTATTAACAAAGGTTTCACACCATGTTTGCATCGGGAACTTTTGTTTACTAAAAAGGAAAATCATTTTTAAATGGTATTTTTTGAAAAAACCCAAATTCGGAAAAAGGGTTTTTTATTGTATATGTCGGAAAAAAAATTATTGTAAAAGCTTTTAAAAATTCTGATAATTGACAAAAAACTGCAAATTCATCAGACTAGAAAAAATTTTTAAATCAGGAAAAAAGGCTCTAAGGGCCACATTCCCCTCCCAACCTTATTTCTTGTTGGGGGCTTAGGAGAGGGAGACAGAGGCCCCTATTTTGGATCTCCCCCTTCTTAAACAATTTTGCATGGTCTTTTTTTCTCTCCCCCTTCCAATTTCCTCTCTTCTTCTCCCTTCTTCTTCCACTTATCCAATAATTAAAATCTTTTTACCCCATTTTCCCTTACTTTATCATAGTGCTATATGACCTTTTGTAACTAGCACATTTTTTTGTTTTAACCTTTGACCATTAAGGCCCAATTATAATGGGGCATGATTTGTTGAAAAAATCAGGTTCATAAATTTGTTTAAACATATTTAGATGGATCCACTCTTTAAATATTTAAAATCCGTGCCTGGAAAACATCAAATATTCATGGGGTGGAAACCCCCTATACCAAACATTAAACAAGATCTTTAACCGGGTTAGAATTTTTGGGCCAAACAATCTTTAATTTAATTTCTTTCAGAAGTCAGAAGATATTTTGATACTTTCTACAAATTTTTTAAACCCAATTGCCAAGGGGTCAAAACGACATCCCATGAGCCCACCCTGCCACTCGCACATGCCTAATATCATGGAAATTTCCAAAATTTTTTTTGTTACAATCAGGGCAAAAATTTTTTTTTGTGATTAACTTTTAACACCTTTTTTTACCATGAAAAACCCCCCAAAAAACCGACTTTTTCAACCCGATCCCCCCCCCTTTTTTTCGGCGAGCCGAAATGTCAACTATGGGCTTAACAAAAAATTTATTAATTTTGGAAATTTGGAATAGAAACTGAAAAAATTGGAAATTGAAAATACAACTTCTTTGTAATTTTAACGAAGAAACCATGAGGGGATTTCTGATTCGCGCTGCGGGCCATAACCCCCCCCAACCCCCGGCCCTATATGCAAAACCTTAATTATGGGTTATATATTTATTTTGTTTTTAATTAAATATCATCATATTACATGCTACAACATCCTAAAAAAATTTCCAAATTTTTAATTCATGGTAATTCAATGTTTTAATTTTTTATGTACCATTTTGGTGGTATGCTCCTTTTTTTTCAGCCATAAAATTATTACTGCTGCAATATTAATATATATTTATATATATAATATTATATTTATTTAAAAATATAATATATATATTTTTATATAAAAAATACACATACAACATAAACATAAATAATCTAACATACATACATCAAATACATAAATAAAAAATAAAAATTATTATAATTAATTAAATAAATATTTAATTAAATGTATGATAGGGATAGGGAAACAAATTAAAGGGGGTACAATTGGGGGGGGAATTTTGATTTCCACATTTAAAATGTCTTCACTTCCCTCGTTTCAAAATAATGTTTGTTTTGGTTAGTTTTTTAGGTTGGATTACCATACAAAATTCATCCCCATACTATAAAGGTCGAATGTGGATACACCTAAAATGACCATTGCAAATTAGAAAAAACCCCTGAAGCTCCTATTGTGACATTACTGTATACTGATTTGCAAATCTGTTAGATATAACAACAAAAAGGGTACCAAAAGGTGAGTGTATATCTAATATTGAATTTTTGATGAGGCAAGGGGGGGAAAAAAAAACAGGGGTTTTGTCTCCTTGAAATATACTGTACTCCCGAATTACTATTTCGATATTTCCATTAAAACTAAAAAGAGGCGGGTATACATTGTAGAATGGCTAGGGGAAAAAGAAACACGGGGGAAAGAGGGTAAGGGAAATGGCTAGCAGATGTCGGAGAAGTTGAGATGGTATCAAAATTTGTGGACACTCCATTTTCATAACAATAAAAAATAGGGGAAAACACCCCCATTATTTTCTGATTGTTTTTGTGCAAATTAGGGCAAGGATTTTTAATATAAAAAAAGGCTGGCAATTTTCAAATCTAACTCAGTATTTGGTTGTTATTGTTTAACAGAAATAGAAATAATAATGGTAGCAATAGTCATTATATGAACTTCTCATCAGTGGGTGGCATTGATCTATATGGCAGGGCATGACTAATGTGTATGCTAAAAAATTGTTTGCATTTTTGCCCCCCTACAGAGCTTGAGAAGTTTCAGCCCTTAAAGTAGGGCTTAAGGTCACTTTTTTAAATGCAATATCTAATAAATCATATATAATTCTGGCAAAATTGTAGACAAGGGAGTTCATACATATCATGTGCTTTCAATTTTTTCCCTTGAGCTGCCAACGCACACAGTACCCAAGGTATGGTCAGTATGGCATGGAAAGAAACTATCTGCATTGGAATAATAGTTATTATTGAATAATAGGCCTAATGATAATGATAATAGTAAGGTAATAGTAATGCTACTAGCTACCCATTAATTTTAAGTCAACTCGGGCTGGTAGCTGACTGCTTTATTGGGGACACAAAAGATGTGAGGGGCAGATTTTAAAATAATTTCTGAAACTTGGATTGCATTTTTCTTTCGGGGGAAACAAATTTGTAGTTAAAGAATTATTAATTTTATTAAACCCAAAGCAAGTGCTATCTATTTGTATATTTTTATTCTGTCTTTTTAAACCCTTAACCTCTGAACCGACATGGTGCTTGACATGGTCGTGGTTCCAGATGACAGGTCATTCATGTCATGGCCAGCTTGGATTGTGGCTGTAGGTGACGGGTCATTTGCATCGGTTATGATGATGTTTGCATTACATTTATGCTGCCCTCATGACACATGCCTTGGGGCATTGCCTGAGGGAGAACAGGATGTGTAATGCTATGATTAGGCTATTGTGTTTTATGAAAGGTGATATTTAGCACATAAATCATTTGCCTGCTATGCATGGAAGATTTCATCACCAAAACATTGTGCTGTGGTGCTCTTAGGGCGATTCCAGTGTGACTGTCTTGAAGTATGACAGACAAAAGGGAAGTTACAGAATTTAGGGGAGTATCAGCTTTGTACATAACTATATACAGTCTATTATTACAAAAAATAAGATTTGTGATATGAGTTTTTTTTTTCTTCTTCTCCTTCCCTCACTAAACCACATTGCATCTTGTACACCGAGTGAACCATCTTATTTATTGAAATGGACTAATGTACCAGTCAGGCTACTACAGTTTGAGCCACCCAACTAAAATGATATCATGCATCTCTGAATATGCCAAAAACATTATGTCATGTTTTCTATACAATGATAATTTCACTTTTTTAGTGCTGTGCTGCAAGTGCAATACACCAGCCTGTTTGAAAAGGCCCCGTAGACAAGTCCGTCAGCCACAAAGTACTCTTTCCAGCAAAGGCCAAGCAGTCCCCCAAAATCTCCCAGAGGCAGTGGGTTTAAAAACAGCTTTTTATCAGCTGAATTTAGCATTTTTCTTTCATTTAAAATGAGGGGGGGGTGCCTGTTTATTGTCTGTTCATTTGACTCTCCAATACCTGGAGCCTAGAAATGTTTTGAAATAAGATATTCATTAGTCTGTACAACTCTGGGGATTGTAGGAAATTTATAGTTCTTATTTACATAGATATATAATTTTTGTAAGGAAACACTTATGTCAACACTTATATATCAAAGAGGATATATTAAAAATAAAACTAAAAATGGACAAACTTAATTGAATCTTCAGTCTCTCCATGAATTCAACTATACTCTAGAAAACAACATAAAGCAACCATGCAAACAGCACACATATCAAGCACTCAGCACTTCTCACAACACTTCCCACCAAAAAGGAACAAGTCAACATACCCATCAAAAATTAGCCACAATTACCAATGGGACCACAGTCAGTCAATGCCTCATCATGTGACACCACACCACACATTCCACTATCAACCACATAACACAGCTACAGATCAACTTTCCCCAACAGTCCCCCATGCATACTAAGCAACATGATTACAGAATCTCACAAAGAGTCTTACAGTAAAATCAGCATAGACTTTGACTCCCACTCACAAACAAAAAGCAATGCTGCTCTATGTACAGTACTAAATATAGCTTGCAAAATACATTCCAGCAAAATAGCCTTAATATACTATAACATCAGGGCAACACAGAGAATCCTTTTAGTCTGTACGTGCATTGTACTAATACACCCCAAAAAATGCTGCCTCTAAAGTGTATATCCTGTAATTTTAAATTACCATAATGTGGACACAAGTTAATACAACCCAACAAAACTTCAAATGCATAAGATTGGCCCCGTCACAACATGTCATGTTGCCCCTTAAATTGAAAAGTATTCTCTAGGGTTTTCCCTTCCCAAGATTCTGTCCCCCCAAAAAATTATCATGTCCCCGGAAATTTGAAAACAAAGGATTTCCAACTTATAGGTGTCATTGCTGTACGCTAGAAAAATCGGGAGAATTTGTCATGAGTTTGATAAAAATACATGTAAAATACGCTATACTGTACATAACTCCCACCCCATCCATAGAAATAAGAGAACTTTTTTAGCAGCAGGATTTTTAGAAAAAAAAGAGAACTTAGTTAACCCACCCAAAGGAAGCCCCAACCGTACCCCTAATAGGGCCCGGATTGTGCAAGGCTCAGCTCTTGTGGGGAAAAATTGAAAAACAAGAAAAATGAATTTTTCCCCCTCTCTACCTTAGGCAAAAAAAATTGTATAGGGGGGTTCATCCTCTCATCTCCCAGTCTTTTTTATATTCTACCCCTTCCTTCCCAATTACTATTTCCATCTCCCTTCAGCCCCTTACTTTAAAAAACACCCTCTTTTTTTATAAAGTCTCCATAAACAATAAGGAACTTTACTTTGCAGCTGTTCCAAAAAGTTCTTGCTAAACCCCCGCCAAACATTTCTATTTATATTTTAA
>NW_023641432.1:0-10524 GCF_015228065.2 Penaeus monodon
AAAATTAAAATTTTTTTATTTAATTTTTTTTTTAAAAAAAATTCTTTTAAATAAGGGAATTTTTTTTCCCTTAATAAATTTATTTAAAAAATTTTTTTTAAAAAATTTTAAAAATTTTTAAATTTTAAAAAATATTTTTTTATTTTTGTTTTTTAAATTTTATATAAAATTTTTATTTATAAAAAAAATTAAATATTTAAAAAAAAATTTTAATTGAAAATTTTTAATTTATAATTTTTTTTAAATTTAAAAATTTTCCCAAAAATTTTAAATTTTTTTAAAAATTATTAAAAATTTTAATTATTAAAATTTTAAAAAATTTTTAAAAATTATTTTAAATTATTTATTAAAAAAAAAAAATTTTTTTAAAAATTTTATATTTTTTTATTTTATTTGTTTGGTTTTTTTTAAATACCAAAAATTTAAATTTTTCCCCCCAAAATTAAATTCCTTTTATTTAAATATTTATTGTTAAAATTTTTATTTTTTTTTTTTTAAAAAAATTTAAAATTTTTTTAATTTAAAATATTTTTTTTTATTTAAAAAAATTTATTTTTTTAAAAAAAAAATAAATTTATTTTTTTATAATTTTTTTAATATTTAAATTTAAAAAAAATTCAAAAAATTAACCCTTTTTTTTATTTTTATCTTTTTTTTAAAAATTTTTAAAAAAAATTTTTATAAAATTAATAAAAAAAATTTACCTTTTAATTTTTTTTCCAAATAACCCTTAACCCAAAAACCCCCAAAAAAAAAACCCCCAATTTTTTAAAAAATTTTATTTTTTTTATTTTTGGGGTTTGTTGTGTTTTTGAAAAAATAAATTTCCCTTTTTTTAAAATTTTGTTTTGTTTTTGGGGGATTTCCCCCGTAGAAGCCGGGGCCCCCTCTGAAGCGAGGGTTGGGAAAACGAAAAGGGGTGCCCCCCCTTTCCCCTTGAAAACCGGGGCCGGGGTTTGGGGGGGGCGGACCCAACCACCCCCTTTTCCCTGGCGGAGAAAAATAAACCAATCCTTGTGGGTCAGCCTACAAATTTAAAACAGACAAAAAAAGAAAAAAGAACTGAAAAAATAAAAACTGCTTAAGGCATAAATGTAAAACCAAGAAAACATACTAAAATTACGTTAATTACAAAATACAGGATAAGGAAAAAGAAAGTTACGGTAACTTAAAAAAATAATAAAATATCGATACTAGGACTAAAAGGGGCACGGAAGGTTTGTTAAAAGAAACGACGTGGGAAGAGCCGAATCCTGAAGGCTTCGGCGTAAAATTACACTAAAAGCACTTAAAAACAATGAAAACATAATAAAAGCAGAACATAGAAAGGACAACGTCCAGCACGAATGATACATGGCAAAGTAAGGGAAGTCTGCTCAGACAACCTTTGTGCTGCTGCAGTATCAGGCTCGAAGTAAATCCAGAGGCGGTACACAAACACAGTTTCAGATAGATCTCTCTTTTATTGTTCCATGGGTCAGTAATTTAATACAGGGACGTCACGTGACATTGATGACGTCACTGCCTTATTTTCCACAAAATCAATAATAACATATTAAAATATGAAAAATACATGGTATGTACAAAATTAAACCAGAATGATAAAAAGAGTAAAAGGCTAAGACAAATAATTAAAAACAATTGAAAAATAAAGCTTATTAAAAAGTAATGACGTCATTGGACATCGCTTAAAAAAGCTAAAAGACGATGTCAGTAACGTAAAACATGAATAAAAAACATTTATATGGTAAAATCATAAAAATCAAAAGACAAATAAATACAATAAAAAGACAAGTTACAATATAAAAAGGACAAACCCCGTCATGCTCTGTCTATACAATCGAATAAAAAGCTAAAATAAGAATATACGAAAAAATAATCTTAATTTACAAAAAGAACAATAAAAATGATGATCAAAAGTGATAAAAACAACTAAATTAAAATAGTACGGAGCAACCTTTAAGAACTTAAAACAAATAAAAGACATCAATCCATTACTTAGGAACGAAATAAAACACAGAAAAGCGTGATACACTCGAACTTAGAAAAAAGAGGTAAAATAAAGCGGAACGTAACTAAAAGTGAGCAGGGGTAAAACGCTACTAAATGAAAATAAAAAGGAGATATTCTTGGAACCCATCTGGAATCCTGCTGTGTCTCTCTGAGGCACGGAGGTATTGAAGAACCTCCAACAAATCCTTCCATAACCATGGGTCGAAGCGAAAGCGGAGACACCTGACAACAGAAGAAAGGTTGGGCCTGAGCCCCGTGTACTTGCTCACAAATAGGACTAACATAGTGCAAACAGCTGAACGTGCCTTGCACATTAAATCATAAACAGACAATACACAAACAATAATCCGAAAGGAGTTAGTGCGTGCATCCATCTGCTCACGATGTCTGGGTACGGGTTTCTTGAGGGTCGCGTAGTGTCTCGGCAGTCACGCCTATCGGCATCAAAACCCATGGCTCATCACCAAGAGAGGTCAGCACAGGCTACCCAAGGGCATCTGGGTTTCGTGGGTTCGGATCATCTCTATCTTCATCCTCTTCTCCATTCACTGTCACTCGGCATATGACAGTTCTGCCGGTGGATGATAAGCTTCAGGTGATTCAGGTGGCTTTTAAACTGGACTTTCTGTTTCGAGGTTCTTCAATCTCAAAAGCACCGGACCTAGTCGTTCGTAATCCTGGCAGGACCTCTCCATTCATAGTGAGAGGAGTTGATAGACCGACCATCTTGTGCCTGTGCTCAAAGTACCACACCAAATGCACCTTCAGGTCAGGTCTGGAATCCAACTTCTTTCCTTTGTCGTACCTGCTTTCCATAGACTTTATGTGCTCCTTTGAGGCTTTCACAGCTGCATTGGCGGGCTCTTGCAAACGGCTTGCAATTTAGTTTTCATCAACACGGCTCATTGGTGAGACCAATTGGGAAGTTAGGCACGCGGCGGCCGGTTAGCATATAAGGGTTGCTCTACAGTCGTCCGGTGAATAAGCCGAATTGATCTGCAGCCGTAACTCAGGAACAAATTGGTGCCAGGTTCGTGGGCGATCATCACTATGTGGTAAGAGCAGACGTCACACACGGATTTGTACGCTCAATCATTACATTTGTTGAGGATGTAGCGAATGGTGTAGTGGTTCGTGGCGTGTATTATTTATGTGAGTTCCTGGAACATGGTACTACAAACTGACTCCATTGTTGGTCTGGATACCCTCGGAGGGCCAAGAGGGTTATCCAATGGTCCGAAAGGCCGGTGGACAGTGGCAGCAGTAATTTTCCTCAGCGGTTATGATCTGGCAAATACCGTGAATGCTGGTCTATGATGGGATAATGCCCAGCGGATGGAGCTAGGGACCAAGTCCATAATGTCATCAAGACTCGTTCCAATGGAAATCTAGCCAAAGGTGTGTCAGCCATAGGAAACTTTCTGCCTGTCACCTCTAGATGTTGATGGCAAATCGCACAACACTCGACATAATGTCTTACATCTTTCAGCATGTCTTAGGCCAGTAGAAACATTGACCTTGCATTTTGAAATGTTCGATGGATACCTGGGTGGGAGGCTAGTGGAGGCAGGTGCGATGCTTTTAATGCAGAGTTCGGAGAGTGACTGGAAACACTAGTTGGTAGTAACCGATCTGGTAGGTCATCTATCCTCCGGTGCTTCTGTAACGATAGAGAACACCTTCCTTCCAACTCAAAATAGCAAGAGGGAAGAGGAAGTTCTTTGTTGGTACATTTCCCCTTGCTGATAAATGTAAATCTCTGCAAGCTGAGAATCTGCTTTCGTCTTCTGCTAGGTGTAGGTGAGAGCTCTGTGATTGTCAGCTTTGCAAACTGGTGTCTGGACAGTAAAATCTGGGACTTTATTCGTGGGACCCTCTTGTATCGTATGTTAAAATTGATAAAAAGACAGGGGATGGGCAAACCTCGTAATTCTTGGGAGACTTAGTTTTCCTGCGACACATTACCAAGGGTCGGTGGTCCGGTGTACACTGTGAAGCGCCTTCCATACAGATAGAATCAAAAGTTCGGACTCCTTCGACAAACCGCTGCAGAGCCTAAGTTAATAGCTGGATAGCGAGTCTCTGCTCCGGAGCTCCAGCTAAAATAAGAACTGCATGTGGTGATGTAGTCATCCCTTTGCATGAGGAACAGGCTACTAATGCCCGATGCTAGAGGCATCAGTGTGAAGATCGAATTCCTTGGATAGAAGTCAGGATTGCGTAAGAAAGGAGCAGAGATCAGCTTATCTTTCAAAGTTTCAAATGCTGCTTGTTGTTCAATGGTCCCCAGGTCCAAGCTTGAATCTTCTTCAGAAAACACGATGTAAGGAGATGATCAGGGAGATCCGCATATCCAGGAACATGCTTCGAGAAGAATCCTGTGATCCTAGGAAACGTCGAACTTCTCTAAACTGTTCGTGGTGGAGGTGTGTTAGAGATAGCCAACACTTATCACTCTGTTTGGGGAACTCATCAGGTGAAAACGAAAGCCGAGGAAGTCTATGGTTGTCGCAGCAACTGACACGTCTCCATGTTAAGCATTAGGCCAGCCAATGAGGCGCAACTGTAGTAAAGTTCATCAAGGTGTTTGGGAAGGCATCCGGTGCTGGTCAAAGCTGTGCTGCTGTAGATGATGACGTCATCTAGGTAGGCTAGGGTATGACGTCCCAGTACTGAGATAGGACGACATTTCATGGCTCGTGAAGGTGGTTGAGCTGTTGATAACCCAAAAGGAAGGTATCTCCACACAGAGCAGAATGGAAGAGTCGGTAGCCATCCTGAAATGCCGTCGTTGGCCGGTCGGATTCTTCCACTTCCACATCCAGTCCGCAGCACGAGCATACTAGTGTGGTAAAGATGTTTTGGTCCCAGTTTCACGAGAGTTCATGATAGTGGCAGAGGATATGTATCTCCCTGGTCACTGCATTCAAGCCACGTAGTCAATACACAGAACCTGAGGACCTCCGCCCTTCTTAAACTAGCACAATGGGCTCATCCAGGGTGATGTTGAACTCCTAATGAACCCATGTACGAAGCATGGAAGCACATTGCTCTCGAATAATGACTGCCGTGCCGTGTGAGTGAGGCAATCTCCATTGTCGGATACAAACAGGGACTTGCTTCCCTGTATCGATTTGATGCTTAATCCCAGGGGACTAACCTTACGCTCATCACCCCATCAAAGAGCCCCTTGTAACGACAAAAGCAGTCAGTCAGCTTATGGAGTCGTTGGGGTCTTCAAGTTGCCTTAGATGGCTTTAGGTTGATCATTCTGACAGCATCATGCTCCAGGATTAGGCTGGCTTCGCAGGTAGGCAAATGGCCAATGGGATGGACGGTAGATGTGCGTGTTCAACCTCAAACTCATCCATCATTATAACCGAATCCTCTACTCCATATTGTTCGATTTTTTTTTTCCCCCCAAAGCCAATCCTCTTCCCACCCAAAGTCGCTACTGTCACCATCTTCAAGGGAATCAGACTCGACAGGGACAGTAGTTGGGCCTGGCGACGACTTCTCAGGCATTAGGGCAGGTGTTGAGATGGTCATTGCTGTAGATGGATTCTACCTGTCTCTAGCTGTTCCAAGGCGTGTCCATTGTGGGAGAACCATCTGTTTGCGGCAATTGTGTTCCCACCCAACGGAGCACCGACGATCCTTTACTTTGGTGACAAGCATGGTGTAGGAGAAGTCCTTTTGGCATGTCGAATACAAGGACATCACCATCTGTTGGGCCACTCCGCGAAAAGATACCCTTCATACAAAGCAGCCACTGTGAGCTGCAATATTTGCACGGTGTACAAGATGCCTACTGCTGCAAACTGACGGCAGGGAATCGTGAGTTAGACTCTGGTGAATCTTCACTGGCAACTTCTGTGGGTGACAGGGGTTTGATGCAGAACAATCTTGAGAAGACTCTGATCAGTGTAGAAAACTTAGAACGTGTCCTGCAGAGTACATGGTGCATTCCAGTTAAGGCTTCAGAGGAGAAAGTAAAGTCCAGCGCTCTGAGGGAGGACTCCATCCCAATAAGAATGTCACCTGGAAGGAAAAACGTCAACCTACACTGGCCTGATGAACGATGGTGGAATCATCAGCCATGTGAAAATGAAGTGTCACTTCGCAGACAACATGAAATGTGGTTGCCCTGTGACTCCTCGGAGAAATCTGGTTGGAGGGTTTGGGCTGAAGCTTGTGGCAAGACGTGATCATAGCTATAGGCACTCGGCTTATCAATGTCTGCCTCAGATCCAGTGGTCAAAGAAAGCACAGGGTTTGTCTGACGTTAATATGAGTCCCACGAGGAGGCAGTTCCTGACAACATGGGGAGAACTCAACATGGCTACCTATGGGTTACGGTTGCTGTCTGTGTACAGGGTCGAAGTTATTGCCCCCCTCTGTAACTCTGCCAGTGGACCGGGAGCTGCTTGCTGGCCAGTCGGAAAGGGACATTGTCATGGCCATGTGCCAGATCTACGGAAACGGTTAGCAGATGAGGTCTCTGAGAGTATGGGGTCTGTTCCGGGGGAAGCCGCATTAGAAATGCTGCTCGGCACTCTGAGATGTTGTGGGTGGGTGTTCCATGGAATAGCTACACCAGAGATCATGGGATCGAGCAGGTTCGGCGCCGTCACTCTGTCACCTGTGGCAGCTATAGGGCAAGCGTACAAGTCCCGAGGCTCTTGGTGGGAGATCAGGATAACGGTGGTGTCAACGGTTATCTAGGAACTCATTGGGGACTGGTGTTGTGTAGCCGGACTCATGCTGATCCCATTCTGGAGTCATATCCTTCTGGGATGCTTCTTGCAAGCTGCATGGGTGAGCAATCATCTTTGAGAGCCAAGAAGTCCCTCAGGCAGGATGGGATACCAGAGAGGAAAACCCGACGAAACAAGCTCGGAGGGTCACCTATGGCTCTCGATGATCACGCTACCCTTGGTAAAACTGCCCTTCCAACTGGAGATAAATCCCATGGAGGCCTGCACTGAAGTATCCGTTCACCAAAGCTTGGTAGACAATGGCCTCGATCTTGTCAGGATTTGGGCTAGCACGGTACCTCTCCCTCCATGAGTGCTCACAGCCTCCTGGTACTTCCTGATTTGAGCCCTCCCACGACTAGGGGAGCTGATCACAGAGATAGACAACCCTGCTTACTTGGAGAACGGTCACGGGAACTAGGGGTGGCCTGGACGATCGTAAAATTCCTACGAATCCCGTGTTCCTGCCTTTGGGCATTCTGCATACAATGAGTGCCAGCACAATAAAGAAACACTATCATGTTCACAAAACTTTTGCAATGTTGATAACCACCTAATACCGTTTTAAAATGCTCCTGCACTGATAAAAAATACACTGTAAACACTTTTCAATTGTTCATAGACTCATACTATTCACAAACCCGTTACTGCATTTTCTTTTCAATGGTCCTTGCACTTTAACTATCACTATACCACTTTAAAAATCACTGCACTAGGAGACTGCATTACACTTTTAGCAAAGTCACTGCACCTTTCACAAAGACACTGACTGCACAACAATGCACTTACACAAGCACTGTATGATCCAGGGAAATGGTGATGAGAGTTATAGACAAAAGAGCACATAACAGTGTCCACTAAAAACTAACGAGAGCCAATAAAAAGCCTAGCTGGGCGAAGCGAGGGGATTTAGAGACATAAATCATAACTCTGCAAGAGAAGAGAATTAATTGCGTAAGAAAAGGCCACGCTCGTTGAAAGCTACACATATGATATCACTGAAAAACGAAAGGACTACAGGAATACATAAGTGGCTCTCCTAGACTCCCGCAGGAGTACAATGTGCGTGCGTGATATAGCCGGACAGGAAGTAACTGAAGTGCCGGACGGGTTCTTCAGCCTACAAGGAACTTCGAAATTTTCTCCTGATCGATGCTCATTAAAGTACATCCCACCGCTAGCCACCAAATGTAAGGATGGTTGTTTGTTGGTCCGTAATGAGGAGGCCCGACTTTAAACCCCAGCCTAATGAAGCGAGCTGAAGCCTCTCGTGATTTCTCACAAGTGGGAAACGGCTTAGGGGACGCGAATAAGGGTCCCGTTCATCCCCTGAACAAACTTGATACAGGTCCTGGCCTGTAAAATGGTAGCGGGCAGTGGCCAGATCCTACGCAGGCTTGAATGAAAAGTTACCCTGAGGCGGAGAAATATGATCCGAAGTCTTGTGGCTAAGCCCTACATTTAAAACCCTGACAAAATAAAAGACTTAAAAGATACTGAAATGATAAATAACTGCTAGGCATAAAATGTTAAAACAAGAAAACCACATAACTAAAACTACGTTAAGTTACTTTAAAATACAGGATAAGAAAAAGAAATACGGTAACTTAAAAAAAAATAATAAAATATTGACTACTGAACTAAAAAGGGGATTGAAGGTTTAAAAGAAACGAAGGGAAGAGCCGAATCTGGAGGGCTTCGCGTAAAATACATCTAAAGCACTGTAAAACAATGAAAAACATAATAAAGCAGAACATAAAGACAACGTCCAGCAATATGACCTAGGCAAGTAACGGGAAGTCTGCTCAGTACAACCTTTGTTCTGCTGACGTCTCAGGCGAAGTAAAATCAGAGGGGGTGACACAAAACACAGTTCAGAGAATCTCTCTTTTATTGATCCATGGGTTCCGTATTATACACGGGGGACGGCACGGACATTGATGACGTCACTGCCTCATTTCACAAAATTCAATAATTAAACATAATTAAAATATGAAAAATACCATGGTCTGTACAAAATTTAAACAGAATGATAAAAAAAGTTAAAAAGGCTAAAGACAAATAATTGAAAAAACCATTGAAAAATAAAGCTTATCTGTTACGCCGACCGCTCGTCTCTTCTGCCCCCAACACAAGGCAGGCTAGCAGACGGGCGTGGCATCCACAGGGTCGTGAACATCTGAACAGCTCCAACATGCACCGAGCACCACAGCGTCCAGAACACCAGGAGAGGAAAACGCCAAGTGGCGACGGGCAGGCACGAGTAAACACAAAATGACAGCTTTCTTTATTTTACACAAGGTTATTTACCCGTAACTTTCTAAGGCACAATAGACAGGGCGGAAACCAGCATGACACACAGCACAATACAGCTGAAACAGGGCAACACAAAGTATATCAGGTCAACAAAGGGCACACACGAGGTTTTTCACCAGGGAGCAGCGCCAACTCTTCTCTCATCGCTGGTTCCTCTGCGCCTCCGCTCACAGCCAGCTCTGCGTCTCCTGTTTGCCCAGTACCTCCATGTTAAAACACGATGTTCGCAGAGACAAAGACACACTGGCGTAGCATTATTAAAAAGTACTGACGTCATGGACATCGCAAAAAGACGAGGTCCAGTAAACGTAAACATGATAAAAACATTTATATGGGAAAATCATAAAAATCAAAATACAAATAAATACAATAAAAAGAAAGTTACAATATAAAAAAGGACAAAAACCCCGTCATGCTCGTCTATAAATCGAATAAAAAGCTAAAATAAGGAATACGAAAAATAAATCTTAATTAAAAAAAGAACAATAAAAAGATGATCAAAATGATTAAAAAACACTAAATAAATAGTACGGAGGCAACTTTAGAACTAAAACAATAAAAGACCTCAAGCATTACTTAAAAGAACGAAATAAAAAACCAGAAAAAAGTGAAAACACTCGCTTAAAAATAGGGAAAAAAAGGGGAAATTAACTAAAAATGGCAGGGTAAAAAAGCTAAAGAAAAAAAAGGAGATCTGGACACCCCACTGGATTCTGCTGTTCTCTCTGAGGCGAGGGTTTTAAAAAACCTCCACAAAATATTTTTTTATTATATATATATTATATATATATAATATATATTTTAAATAATATATAATAATAAAAATAAATTTATATATATATATAATATATAATAACAAAAATTTATACATAAATATTTCATTTTTTATTAAAATATTATATTATATAAAATATATTATATATATTTTAATATATATTTTATATTACAGGTTTTTCAAAATGTAAGGTTATGTTTAGCCAGAGATACCCCGTAGGGGACTAAGGGCCCAAACTGGGCCCCGTTCGGTCCCCCCCCAAATGCGCTTTTTCCCCTACAGATCTTTATTTTGGTGCCGGTGTAAGGGCTTTTTGTCGGGTAGAAAAAAAAACATACACAGGTGGGAAGACCAAGATAATATTTTAAGATGATAAATTTAAAATTTCGAGGGCCATAAAAGAAAGAACAAAAATAAAAAAAAAACTGGTAAATCTTAGGCAGATCAACTAAGTGAAAATATCTGCCCCTCTTATGGGAAAAAAATAATAAAAGTCCCCGCTCCTAACCGTGGTAAATAAAAAAATAAAGAAGTCATTTTTCCCCCCTTTTGTAATGTTTTTTACCCGGGTGGGGTACTCCAAAAAACTCTCCCGGGAAAAGGGGGGTGACCACACCAAAGGTCCGGGCCCTTTTTTTTACACTTTTTTCCCCCCCTTTTTTT